>NW_024464689.1:4930-7259 GCF_000004515.6 Glycine max | reverse complement strand
TTAAATCAGCAGAAGAAAGAATCCCTCTTTAACTCACATGTACCAGAAGAAGATTCGGAAAAGGCAAACCACAGAAAATTTTACATATGCAACGGAAAAGGCAAACCGCAGAAAATTTTACATATGCAACCACAAAAACTATATTGCAAGCTTCACAAATAACACAAGTAGGTAAGCCATGAGACACATTGAAGATCTTTCTAATATAAACGAATAATGAAAATGGTTAAAAAAACAATTTTAGTTGTTAAAAAAATTCTCTCACATAAAACTTTAAAAACAATCAATTTTGATATTACAATATCAAAAAGCTTACATTATCACGTAAGCGAACAAAGGACTTCTCGTATGCTACCATTAATTTGGTACCTTGTCCACTACAGTATCTAGAAACGAGATATTTCTGTATCCCTCTATTTGTATCTTAGAAACTACAAAAATATTGTGAATCTCTATATCAGTTTACCAAACACTCGTATATTTCTTACTCAATGTGCTTAATTTGGGGCATACATGCCAACAAAATTTTAATAACACCTATAATGATTGCCAAACAAAAGAATATATTGTAAAATGTTTACAGATGACGGAGCTCTATCTACATTCAAATAGAATACATCCGCACATTTAGCTGCTCTTGTATTTTTGCCTCCACAGAAGAACGAAGACAAATCCAAGTAAGCCACGAAGTGAAACTTCCATGATTAGCATATTGAAGTATATTAGGCGACAAAGAATATGAAGATCATGAGGAAAAGTATCAGAATGACAAATATCTTTATTAGAAGCCACCTATTTGATGATATTCGGTTGAGATGCCTCAATAAAGAACTGTGAGCTCCTTCAACATTTGCCGATGACTCATCCATATTGTCATCAATCCTGCCCATGCAAGTTAGGCAGATTTAAAGCTAATTGCTAGAACACATGAACATCCAAGCCTTTGCATACAATAGTATTGTAATTCAATTCACTAACACCATAAGTGGAGGAAAATTTAGTGAACTGTAGTAACATACTAGTGTCTGTCGAGTATATGGGTGGAACAAGAAAAACCTGATAGCAAGCTCCCCTTGATGGGCAACCATTGTAGCTAAATGTGAGAAAATCCCACTAAGCTCAGTGATAGTAGATTCCACATTGTGCAGAGCAGTTGCCCGACTTTGAGCATAGTTGTCATGCCGAGGCACAACCTGCTGTACCATAGACATTTCCATTTGCTGGGATGGAGTGCTGTCCACAGCCAACCTTCGTCTGTGAAAACAAATTTACCAGATGTTGTAATTTAAGTTATAGAAAAAGGCAAATGTTAACCAGTGCTCTAAGGGCATTAGTTAAGGAACTTAAAGAAGAAATGTTTTTATTGGGAGGCGGAAAATTTCACTACTCTATGATCTTTTTTACGCTCTTCTATGATTTATACATTAAATACTTTTTCCTTGAAGTTCCTTAACCAATGCCTTGAGGGCACTGGTTAACAAGATCCACAGAAAAAATGTACATCCTAAGCATACTGTAAAAATTTGAGCAGTTCATACCCCTAAAGCAACACATCTCAAGAATCAAAGGGTAAAAATTTACCAGAGATTCATAAACTTGGTTAGGCATTAGGGGGAGAATTGAGATTGTAACAGGCTCTGAATTGAATACATTAAATAACTATCTTTTATTACATTCTGGTAATTGCCCACTCAATTTATGCAAGCAAATTATAAATGGCAGAAATGTAAACATCAAAATGTTCCAAGCTTTAAATAGATGCTATGGTAAAGGTAAACTATTAAGAACTGTAAAAAGGCGTATCAAAGTTGCTAGCCATTCCCTTTTGTATTTGATTGTGCTTGTAGCGAAATGAGGGAAAGATTAAAGGATGCCTCGTACCCAATGCCCATCATCACATAATACTGAGCAAGGAATATGCACTCAAAAACAACTCGACAGTAAACACAGTTGTAGATTTATGATCCATGAGAACCAATTGTCAGCCACATGCTATTACATGAAGTTCTAGTTTAAGGTGATATTTGGATTTTTCAGATATAAATATAACCATACTATATAGAAATGTAAAAGGGGCAATTTGATCTTAAAGCTTTAAAAGGAAATTTAAACAAACCTTAGTTGATTGCCAACAGGAGCTCCATTTGACGGTAATCTGCATAAGAGATATAGATACATATTATTTTGCAGCAATTGAACTTTTAGAGGTCTATCATTTTTTTTATAAAATAAATAAAGATACACAAACCCAGTATTAATAATTTACAAAATGAGAGGGGCTTCAGAAATTACATTTTGAAAGAGAGAAAAGCAAATAAATTTCCCAGTC
>NW_024464689.1:0-4816 GCF_000004515.6 Glycine max | reverse complement strand
CACTCCAAAGATGCCCTAAAACTAGTTAGTGCCTTAGTGGTAGAAAAGTAATGGGGAAATGGACACAATTATGTAGTTAAGAGATTTAAACAATGTTCCACCAGGTTTGGCTGATATTTACTGAGGCAGCATACTGAAAGGGAATTCAAAAAATGGCTAGTGTAGCACAGTTCGGGACTTTGAGTTTATGTAATTAGCATGTTCACTTTGGGATATTAAAGAGTATACTTTAGATCTACTATTCAGATTAGCCTGGCCCTGACCTTGCATTATTTAGGATTCAAATGATGAGTCTGAAATTCAATTTTCTCAGCAGGAGGAACAAGGATCTCCTATCAACATATGCAATATATATATATATATATATGTGTGTGTGTGTGTGTGTGTTATGCTTCTCTCAACTATCACTGTGTCTATTACTTATCTAGTTTTAACAAAAGTACCAAAGTTGCCAGGCTTTTTCGTTCTGGTACAAGAATTCAATATTTGGTAAGCCATTGTGTGCACTAGGAAAGAAATGAAGTGTTGATAGTGGGTAAATAAATTTTTCCAAAAAATGATATTTCAGCTGCAATATGAAATTATAAACCATGTCAAGAGGTATAATGTTAAACAAGAAAAGTTTGGCTAGATAAGACCCATGCACACTTATGGTTAGACAAATAAATCCAAGACACAGAACTCCGAACCTACCAGCATCCAAAATATGACAAGAGTATTCAAGAGTAAAAAACTTTTAAATTTTAAAATTTGGATACACCAACAGCTAACTCCCAAGTCCCAACTATTTAGAAAAGAATAGTAACAAGTAGCTACCAGCCTACTACAGGAGCCAGGTTTTTCATTTTGAACATTGTGCTAAATTCCCTAATATTATTTTACATTATGGAAGTTGGGAAGGAATATTCATGCCATTGCATATTAACAAATGTTAACCTATAACTCGTTAGGGAAAAAAAATTACTCACGCCAATTCTTGATGCAAACTCTCAGATGCATTCGATGAATTTGACCAAGGTGGCGGCTCAGTAGTTGGCTTTGGCTGATGCTGCAAAGGATTCTCTCTTGATGCGTTCTTGGAAAATATCTGCTTCCTGTTCTCGTGAGCCTTTATATTCTGGAGCATGCATACACGCACAACATTAATTGCATGGGAGTGATAAATATAGCAAGGCATATGATGATCAATTTACAAAAGAAATGTTTGTGATCATAACAAGTAAGCATAGTTTTGCATATCTTTCTTCCACAGATATCAATATATTTTTTTACTATGAACATTTCAAAAATTATATAATTTCCCTACCCAAGTTAGAATATCATAAAAAAAAATCATTAGTAATATCCAAAAAATTTGGCTCTATATAATTTCTTATTATTCACAACCTAACACTACCTGTTTCATTCTCCTCTCCCTCATTCCCATCATCAAGAAATAGCATGGCTTCCAACTCTGGTTCATCAAGGGACAACTCTGCTAATTCAAGCATCATCAAGTGGACCATATGCATCTCCACTATGTTCCACAACCTTGTCTCTCCTCTACTATATCCTTCATCTTTCCTAGACAAAAGTCGAAGATTGGTAGTATACTAGTATGCACATAAACCAAGTCCCATGGCCTTTACGAGTTCGTTTTGTTTCTCTTCAGAGAATGAACAAAAGAGTAGGTACTCCAATTCCTCTCACAGCATGAAGAAGAACTAGGCTGCACAAAAGTTTTAATGCAAATTTTCAAAATGAAGCCATATCCTGAGCTGTTCAGCTGTATCAAGTAATCTCTTGTTATCTTTTTAAAAAAACAAAAAAATTAACAAATACTTATTGAATAGACGTATCGGTTTTGGATACATGTCGAACACCAATACTTTTGCATTTTTGGAATATCTAGACTTCATAGATGACAAGCATAGAAAAAAAAAACAATTGAAGAAATATATAACGGTTATGTAGCTCCAGTCTTGATACTTTTTGTTCTAGACCAATGGTCAGACCATGAAGAGCCCAACGAATCCATGCACTATGGCCCAATAGAAGCTGAACATAATTGGATTCCTTGGCTCGACCAAGAAGCAGCCCACTTAAGGGTCTCAACTGTGACACTTGGAAGTCAATAACTACAGAAGCCTTGCTGGATGTCACTCACTGTCTAGCGGAACCCCGCCATAAGGTGCCAAATTCGCTCTAGACTCATACAAGGCAGGAAATTCCTCTGCAAAAGGCTAAGGCTACCAAGGCTAGCAGAGTTACGTCCTGGCTCTTATAAGAGCACCACATTTGTCACCTCATCAATGCTTATAAATAGCAGAAGTGTGGACCACCTTTTGGGTATGAAACTTTCTTCCTTACTGACTTGAGAGTTGAAGTGTCCAGGTAGCCACTGCCGCCATGCAAAACATAAGCCGTCGTTTCATACTGACTTTGAAGGAAACTCAGAATTGCCAACATGGCAGACTCAATCAGCACCTTCCTCAACATTCTTCAACCAAACATTTTCGATCCTAAAAAGGATGAAACTATTATTTTCTTACCTAAGTAGCCCCGGCCTAGAGCCAGAGCCAGAGCCAGAGCCCAATATCTCTAAATACGGATATTCATTATCATATTCTTCCATACATTGAATCACACATATAATAAAAAAAAGAAGAAAAAACAATAAATAGTGTAATTGATGGGCCAACCTCTGTCCTAGCAGCTAAGACATCTTGAAGGTGTTTGGTGGCTCCCATGAGTTTGCTCTTCAAGTCATCACAAACCGCGGTGGAATGCACAATCGTATCCTGCGAGTAACCGCCGTCAGCCATATCCGTGTTCTGAACGGTTTGCAAATCGAAGAGAGCCGAGTTGAGCGCCGTGATCTCGTTCTTGATCAGAACAGTCAGCTCCTGAATCTCCACTGCGGGATCGTTGAACATGGACGATTTCCTCGCCAGCTGCGTGAGCCTCGCGATCTTCTGCGAGGTCTCGTGGATCCCCAACCCGATACGCGAGGCCTTTCGGTTGAATTCGGATCTCGAATACGACTCGCCATGAGAGGTCGAAGGAGCATTCTCGGGTTGCACCGGACTTCCGATCTTCTTCAGAGTCTCCAATAATAACCGGAACTCCGACGTGCGGTCACGGTATGAGGAAGCCATCGGAGACAGACACGTCCCGTTCGTTTCAATTCCAAGATCCCATGAAGGACACCATTTCAGTTCAGTGGACACCTTAACTAATTGGGCCCCACTCGCATGCACATTTTATTTGGGCCTGGCTTATTGGGCTATTATTTCACACCGAGACCCACACTATGACTCATTTCAGATCTTCTTTTCTTCACAGTGCTGCACCACTGCCTCCTCAACGTCGCCGACCACCGTTCAGGTAAATCCTGCGCAACTCAATTTCTCTTCTTCTTTGTTTTTTTTTTTTTTTGTAAATCTGTTTCTATTGTACTCTATATTTTTTTTCCTTGTATCTGTCTTCTCGTTCGTTCAATGTTTTACTGCGACTAGAACATCAAACAACAACAACAATAAAATCCTCTATTTTTTGTTCAGCTTTGTTCTTTCAATTCCAATTTCTACTTGCTTTCAGTTTTCAACATAAGAGCTTGACTGGTTCGGGTTTTGACACGAACATGTTTGTTGCTATGTGGCAACACAACAGGTCATTCTTTAGGGGATTTTTTTTATCTGGGCAATGTATCAACGCTGATATACACTCAGTTACTCACTAACTCACTGAATTTTTTTCCCCTTTATGCTTTTGTTGTTTGGTTTCGTGTGCAAATTTAGTCAATAACCTGGCATTTATACAAGGAATTTTTTGTTTATCGTTAGTTATGGTCACTATATCACTTTCATTTGCTGAGTGCTAATGTGGATTTGATTTTTGTGTCATATGGAAACTGTTTGGATTTTCTGTGTTTCTGTAATGAGAAATACGATAGAAAAATGCAAAACAAACTTATAGACTTATTGTGGTTCAAATCAAGTTGGTTAATGTTATTTGTCAGTAAAAAAGAAGAGAAAAAGGATATGCATGGTCAACTCTGCGTTCTTTTTTGGAATACCATTCATATTGACCTTTTTCTGCCTTTCAGTTCTTAGCAAACTTGTTAAGTATAGGAAAAAGCAAAGCCTTTTATGCAAAAAGATTGAATATGGCCCAAGATTTGCTAAGTATTAAGAAACAAGATCAGTGACTAGCTACTTGGGCCATATTCAATATATTTGTATAAAGTTTCTATGGATTCTACAATGCACTACTGATTTTTCCCAAACAGAATCTTATATTCCCTTTTCTGACATTTCAAATATGTCGTTACTAACTATCACTGTTGCTGAATATGATTGTTTCCTTGCCTATTCATCCCCCACTGCCTCCATTTCAAATTTTTCTTTTCCCTCTTCTTACTCTAGATAATGATCATTATGTACTGAGCTTTAATTTTAATATCACTTCTATTAATAAGTTCACTAGCTCTCTTAATTGTTGTGTTAGCTTTAATAACATTGTTGTTAACTATTGTGCTTAATTGGATAACAGAACAGATGATTGGAGCAAGGAGTGAGTTGTAGGGGATTTATTATATATATTTGCCATCATCTTCTGCTGCATTTAGCTTTTCTCTCTCACCTTTTTTAGTTGTTACTTTCTAATGCTTTGTCATCCTTGGAGTGTGCATTGTGTTAACTTTGAAAAACATATTTTCTAGTTTGTTTCTAAAGTGCACCATTGATAAGGCTTTGTTCCTCTCTGAGTTAGTTCATATAGATGCTTGGGGGGTCCATGCAAGTTTAGTTTCTACTACTTTGGGTTTCCAACATTT
>NW_024464688.1:0-15214 GCF_000004515.6 Glycine max | reverse complement strand
GATACGTTGGATTTATTTTGGGAGAGAGTTGTCTTTTGTTATAAACTCTTTCTTAGTTGGTTCCTTGACTCTTTTTTATTGGGAATGTAAATCCCAAGTCTAGATATATGTAAAAACTGAATTATGTTCTGACATGTGAATGATGTATAGTGGTTTAATATATATATATATATATGTGTGTGTGTGTGTGTGTGTGTGTGTGTGTGTGTGTGTGTGTGTATGTATGTATATACACACTAAACCACTATGTGTGTGTGTGTATTTATTCACCTGCTTGTGCATTTTTTGATGAATGTATATTGTGAAAAATTTACCCATATTTTCATAATCAAATTAATAGAGCTTTAACTTAAAATTGAAATGTCACATTTTAGAGTTAGTGATATCATAACGATGAGATGGGTCATTACACTAATGATAAAGTAAATGTATTACAAAATACAACTAACCTATTAATAATGCCTTTCAAGTACTTTTTGAGCCTATTGTGCAAGGAACAAACTAGATGACAACATTCTCCTTAGGACATATAACGACCATTTGCCAATATGCACTGCATTGGAGCACATTACATTATTATAGTGCATACATTATTTAAATTGATTTGTTTAGTTTTACTTACCCATTCAAGTAGTCTCCTAGGTAGACATGTCTCTACGTATTCTGCATCTATTTCTTAATATAATCTTCTTATTCAAATTGTGATTGCCCAAAACTCTATATGGACGGTGGCTCGAGAAATCCATACATAGAGGCATTCCCCACTCACATAGTTGTCTAAATCATATGCCTATTGTTGTTAAAATAAAGTAAATTATGCATGAATTTAAAACAATCAGTTAGCTAATATACAATAATATAAAGTGACTTACAAAATCCACATTTGTATAACAGAGATGCTGAGACATTGACCCCCATGTGCTATTTCAGAAAGATTTTCATTCTTTATGTACAAGGGGAAGTAATCATTATACACCCCAAACATGGTAGCATCTCATGACACTTGCAAAGGCTTGAGGAAAAGCTGTGGGATGGTCAATCTCATTAGGTATAGGGGATCGACGATCCCTCAGGTCTATGATTATCCTACACAGTTAATAAACATAAGTAAATGATAGTCGACACTTTATTTGTAACAAATCATTTTTAAAAAAAAATACAACAAAATGAAATACTTGTTCTGAAAAAGGTTATGCAAGATGTGTCGGCCAAGCAAGGAAGGTGTTTGCCCTACTAACATCATCTAATTGTACAGGTTACATTTTATTCTTCTCTTTGAATAACTGCATGCTTTGTGAAAGACAAGTGATGAGGGCATTTTGCTTCATTCTTCTATCATCCAATCAATAACTTTTGTGCATACACCTTTGTACATAGTCACTACATGTTATCGTCACTTGGGGACCAGTGAGATGTTCTTTATTTTCTTGAGGACAAGCAAAATTGTAAATTTGGGGGAGTTGTTAGTCGATGAATACGACTAACTTTTGTGTATAAAACTTGTGTAAATTGTATCAAATTCCTCCAATTTATGATTATTTTGTAGTATTGTAATTACTTTTTGTTAAAGATAGGTAATAAATACTTAGTACTTCCATTTTGTGTGTTTAATAATCATTTCCTCTCAATTTCAGGTTAATGAGGCAAGTTTGTGAAGTACTGATTTTCATCCTCTCGCTAAGCCAATCTTCTGGCTTAGCGAGCCAACCGCTAAGCGCAACACTCCTCGGCTGAGCGCGAGGAAGAATCTGGAAGAAGGATGAGTTGTGCAATGTCGCTGAGAGAAGCATCATCTTGCTAAGTGCACCGCTTTAGTCCATCCACTGAGCGAGAAAAGCATGCGCTAAGCCGAAATCCACTAATGCGCGCTGAGCGGTCCATAGTCGCGCTAAGCGCGCTAGCACAAACAAATCCACCTATTTAAGCCTGAAATAAGATTTTGGAGGGGAGTTTGGGCCTTTTCTTGAAGCTTCTGCATGTATAGAGATTTCTAGAGAGAGAAAGGTCCAAGTTCTAGAGAGTTTTTGCTATGCGAAGACCTGTAGAGAACCGAGCTTGAAGAGGAAGTTGTCCTGAGAGCTTGAGATGAATTTGTGAGGTTCTAGAGGTGGAGGAGATATCCTTACCATTTGTATTTATTCAATCCTTCATTTTTCTCTTCTCTTTGTTGTAAAGGAAGCTTCCTAGTTATGGAAAGCTAAATCCTCTATTGGTTCTTCCTTATAGGTACATGATGTAAATATCTGTATATCTATTTAATGATGTTTTCTATGTTAACTGTGCTATCAGAACTTCATTCTAGCATGCTTTTGCCTTGATCACATAGATGCATGTGTTGTTAGGATCATTCAACAGTGGAAACTAGTCTGATTCTTAGAACTTGATAGGACAGGGCTAGTTTATCGTATTATCACGAGGAATCGGGGTATGGTAACCTAGTTGTTTGTATATTTGTCTTAATGCGGTTCTGGTCAAGTTTAGTCCAACAAGAGGAATCTAAGGATGATACTTGATCGGGATTAGGCTAAACTATCATGAGGAATCGAGGTTTAGCATTTCAGGAGACACCATAGAAAACATGAGCATTGTTAAGTAGAGAATATCCTTTTAACATCAGGCACCTACTAGGAAGACCAATGTGTTGTCTACTTGTCTTTACGCATCATTACTCACGTGATTTTCCTTTTAATAGTTAGTTTACATACCTATGCATAATCCACACATCTCTTTTCATACTAGACACCTATTCACTGAAGTAGCTTTACCAAGTAACACAAGTTCCTCGAGAGTTCGATATTCGATTCTTACCATTTTATACTACTTGCATGATCTTGTGCACTTGCTGCGATCGAATAGGGCGCCTGGCTCGCTAAGCCAAAATTCACTAACTCTCGCTTAGCACGAAAATGGCACTAATCGAGTCTTTGAGGACAGAAAGCCCTTAAAAGCTAAAGTTGGCGAAAAAAAGAGAGATCTTTTTGGGAAGAAAGTAATAGAGATATACGTGAGAGGCACAACAGAGGAAAATAGGGCAAGGGAGCACCAAAAACCTCAGCTTTCAAGAGGATTCTAGGTTTGAGAGTGATTTTTAGGTTCTTAGAGGTGGAGGAGACATCCCTACCACTGTGTAATTTAAATTTTACTTCCAAAACCTCCTATTGTAACTGAAAGGTGCTAACTTGCCATGGAAGGCTAAAGCTTTTGTTGGTAATTTCTGCTGAGTCCTGATGTAAATATTCTTTACTATCTATTTAATGTTGTTTTGATGTGTTCATTACTTCTATCTGCACTTAATTCTTGCATGCTTGTGGTCTGATCACCCATTTGTGTGTTGTTCGCGGCCAGCAAGTGAACTGGATCGCACAAGTAGTATAAAACAGTAAGAACCGAGTATCGAACTCTCGGGGAACTTGTGTTACCTGGCAAGCTATTTCGGTAAATAGGTGTCGGGTATGAAAAGATTATTGTGGTTATGAACAGGTATGTAAACTATCTATGCAAAAAGAAAGAAAATCACGCAAGAGAAATGTTGTGTAAAAACAAGTATAGAACACATTGGTCTTCCTAATAGGTTCCTGATGCTAAAATGGATGTTCTCTATCTAACAATGCTCATGTATTCCTATGTTGTCTACTAGACTGGTAGACCCTGATTCCTCATGATAGCCTAGCCTAATCCTGATCAAGCCTCGTTCGCAAATTCCTCTTGTAAGACTAAACTCAACCAGGACCGCATTAAGACACACATTCAAAACTAAGTTCTTGTACCCCGATTCCTCGTGACAGTACAACAACTTAGCCCCATACTATCAAGGACTTTAGAATCAAACCAGTTTCCACTGTTGAATGACCCTAACAAAGCATGCATCTACGTGATCAAGGTAAAGACATACTGGAATGAAAAGCAAATAGCACAGAGAAGAACAAGATGAAAGACTGCAAAAATACAAGTGGTGAGGATGTCTCCTTCACCTCTAGGATCTCACAATCACTCTCAAACTCATCTCAAGCTCTCAGAATGGCTTCCGCTTCGAGCTCTCGTCTCTGCAGATCTTCAAAATCTCTCAGAACTCTCTGGAACTTGGACCTTTCTCTCTCTAGAACTTCCTAAACATGCAAAAGCTTCAAGCCAAGGCCAGATTCTCGTGCATGCAGAGGCTTCTAAAGAAGAAAATGCCAAACTCCTCTCAAAAAATCTGATTTCAAGCTTGAATAGGTGGGTTGGTCCGTGCTCGCGCGCTTAGCGCAAATTTGAATCCCTTAGCGCGCATAAGTGGATTTCGGCTTAGCGCGCCTCTCTCGCTTAGCGGATGAGCTGAAGCTTGATGACCTGGAGCGGTGCGCTCAGCGAACCTGATAGCTCATCTTCTTCTGGATTCTTCCTTGCGCTTAGCCACTGAGTGTCGTGCTTAGCGAATGCTCGCTAAGCCAGTAGATTGGCTTTGCTAGAAGGTGAAAACAACACTTTTGTCAATTTTCCTAATTAACCTGAAATTGAGAGAAATTGATTATTAAACACACAAAACAAAAGTATAAATTATCTACTACCTATATTTAACAGTAAGTACTTGTAATATTACAAAACAACTATAAATTGGAGGATTTTGATACAATATACACAAGTTTTATACACAAAAGTTAGTCATTTTCACCGACAAACATGTGTAAAGTTAGGATTTTTAGCATTGGAAAATGTTTTGAATCCTTAGAACTGGATAGAGCAGGGCTAGATAACTGTATTGTCTGGACCTGGAGTGCAAGGGCTCTAGTTTGTAATATGTTGTGATCTTAATGTTGTTCGGTTAGGCTAAGTTCGACGTGGGATCCAAGAATGAAGTTTAATTAGAATTACCCCATTCATGCAAGACATCGGTATTTGGGATAATTGTCCTCAACATAGAACACAAAAACAACATTAGATAGAGAAAAACCCTTAATTGCATCAATTCACTCGATAGAAAGGCCCAACATTTTAATCATCTATTTATTCTCGCATTTGCTTAGTTAATCTTGTATTTATCTCTAGAATTGCAATTATATCCTGTTTTTATTTCCATTTCATGATGTTACACAAATGTCTACTTATTGAATGAACACTTTTCTGAATGAAACAAACTCCTTGTGATTCGATACTCGGTTCTTATTGTTTTATACTACTTGTATGACTCAGTGCACTTGCTAATAAATTCCGCAGTTGTAAAGAGGAGTTTGACAAGTATTTTGGCGCCGTTGCCGGGGAGTTTCTTTCCATTTAGGAAAGTTTAGTTCAGTTTGTAGGGATTGATTCTTTATTCTTTGATTAATTTTTGTGTGAATAGTTAGTTAGTTAAGAATTTATTTTTCTCTTCGATTGGTTAACTACTGCTCTTGCTAGTGCTTTGTATGCGAAGTAAATCTTCTACAAGTGATTTAGTTCCACTGGATTTGGAAATTGAAACCACTTGTAGAAGAAACAACGCTGAAAGAAGAAGAAAAATACTGCAAGATAGGACATCATCACCAATTCTTGAGGAACCTTAGTCATCCCAGTCGTCTTCTATCTCTCCACAGACAAGGGAATCTACAACAGGGGTACCTGAGGCCAACATAATGGCTGAAGATCAACCTAGAAGAGTGACCCTTGAAGACTACTCTAGTTCTGCTATGCCGCAGTTTTTCACTAGTATAGTGCGGCCAGAGGTTCAAGCACATAATATTACTTATCCTCATTCTATGATTCAGCTAATACAGGACAAGACCCGTGTGCACACCTGCCAACTTACATTGAAATTTGCAATAAAGTCAAGCTTGCAGGTGTGTCGGAAGATGTTGTGCAGCTAAGTTTGTTTTCATTTTTGTTGTCTGGAGAAGTGAAAACATGGCTACATTCGTTTAAAGGCAACAGTCTTAAGACTTGGGATGAAGTGGTTGAAAATTTTTTGAAGAAATATTTTCCTGAGTCCAAGACAGCAGAAGGAAAGGCAGTCATCTCTTCTTTCCACCAGTTTTCGGATGAGTCGTTGAGTGAAGCACTAGAAAAATTTTGTGGCTTGCTGTGGAAAACTCCGACTCATGGATTTTCAGAGCCAATTCAGTTGAATATATTTATTGACGGGTTAAGGTCGCAGTCCAAGCAGCTACTTGATGCTTCTGCAGGGGGAAAGATTAAATTGAAGACCCCGAAAGAAGCCATGGAGCTAATTGAAAATATGGCTGCAAGTGATCATGCAATCTTGCGTGATCGGACGCACATTCCCACCAAAAGAAGTCTTATGGAGCTCTCATCTCAGGATGCACTTTTGGCACAAAACAAGTTGCTATTCAAGCAGCTTGAAACATTAACTGAAACAATAAGTTTCCAAATCAACTGCATGTTAATCAACCTTCACATTCCACTGTTTTGCAGGTTGGAGGTTGCAGTATTTGCGGGGGAGCCCATGAGTCTAGATGTTGTATTCCCTTAGATGACACAGCTCAAGAGGTGAATTACATGGGAGGAAATCAGCCCAGGCGAGGATTCAATGTAGGCAGATATTCAGGTTTTCAGCATGGTTCGAACTATAATCAGCAACAAGGACAATAGAGGTCCCATCCAGACTATCAATTCAACAAGGACCAGGGTGGACCACCTAATAGGCCTCAGCAATAAGGGCCTAGCCTAAATGATAGAACCACTAAGCTGGAGGAGACCCTTGCTCATTTTATGCAGGTCACAATGTCCAACAACAAGAGCACAAAGTCTACCATCAAAAACCTTGAAATCCAAGTGGGGCAGTTGGCCAAACAGTTAGCAGAAAACTCTTCTAGCACTTTTGGAGTGAACACTGAGCAGAATCCAAAAGAAGAATGCAAAGCTGCGATGACAAGAGGTAGGAAGGACATTATGATTGAGGATGAGGAGAGGACAGTTGATGACAACCAAGAACTAGTTGTTGAAGAGAGGAAGATGAGAAGGAAACAGAAGGCAATCGGATGAAGGAGAAGTCAATAATTGAGAATGAGAAAGAAAAAGAAGCAGAAGAGAAAAATAATAGTGAGAAAAAAAATGTAGAAGAAAAAGAAAATGAAAAAAATGAAAAAGAAAAAATGAGAAAAATAGTGAAAAAAGAGGGAGTCAAGAAGACCAAGAGTGAGCTTGCTCGTGAGAAAAAGAAGGAGGCAGTTCCATATACAGGGAAAGAAGTGCCATATCCTTTGGTACCCTCAAAGAAAGACTAGAAGCGACACTTAGCTCGATTCCTTGATACCTTCAAGAAATTGGAGAAAACAATTCCCTTTGGAGAAGCCCTGTAGCAGATGCCACTCTATTCAAAATTTCTGAAAGATCTGTTAACCAAGAAGAGCAAATACATTCACAGTGACAATATTGTTGTGGAAGGAAATTGCAGCGCAGTGATTCAACGAATCCTTCCATCGATGCACAAAGATCCTAGGAGTGTCACAATTCCATGCTCTATTGGTTCTGGTGTCTATTGGAAAGGCTCTCATTGATTTGGGAGCCAGTTTTAACTTGATGCCACTCTCCATGTGTAGGAGGCTAGGAGAGTTGGAAATTATGCCAATGGGAATGACACTATAGTTAGCAGATCGTTCCATTACCAAACCATATGGAGTAATTGAAGATGTTCTAGTTAGAGTGAAGCATTTTTCTTTACCTGTTGATTTTGTAGTGATGGATATTGAAGAGGAAACTTCATGCTAACATCCAATTGCATGGTTGATATGGGAAAGAAAAAGCTGGAAATGGGAATAGCTAATCAGAAGATCAGCTTTGATTTGTTTGATGAAGACAAGCATTTGCTCAGCCAGAATGTCTGTTCAGAGGTAAATGAAGTATGGAAGGAGATGGTTCTAAACGTTGGAACCAAATTTGATCTAGATCCATGAAGTAAGATGCGTCAAGAAAATGACGTTAAACGAGCGCTTACTGGGAGGCAATCCAGCCCTTTATAATTTTTATTCATCACTGCATATAGTTAGGATTACTTATTTATGATTGCTTGAATGAATCATCAACATGTTTTGCATTTGGATATGGGGTTGATTAAGCTTCTCTGAAGCTGTGGATGGAAAAATAACTTAGAAAATTTTTCAGCCATCCACTAAGCAAATCTTTGTTCATGCGCTGAGCGAGTCACTTCTCGCGCTAAGCGCATCAATCCCTACTCATTGGCTGAAAGGGCCTCTCCGAGCGAGCCCTGTGCACTAAGCCCAAAATATTTTATGGAATTTCATCTTTTGGAATTGGGCTAAGTGAGTCATCTCGCTAAGCGCACAACTGCATCTTGCTAAGCGCCTCTATGTGCTAAGCGCAATTTCCCCTCTATTTGAACATTTATGTGAATTGGGCCCAGTGGGTCAGCCCGCTAAGCCCAAATCCCTCTCAGGTTTGGAGTTGCGCTAAGCACGAGTCTCTCGCTAAGTGAGCCCCACCACTGTATTAGGAAGCATTTTATTCGCTAAGCCGGCCCATAGCCTGCTAAGCAAGAGTTGCAGACCAATCAAAGCTGCATAACTCACTAAGCACGAACTCTTCGTGCTAAGCCCAAATCCTTCTCTAGATTTTCTAATTTTTTAGTTGGGCTGAGCGAGTCTGCCTACTAAGCGCATGGATTTGAATTTTGAAAACTCAAAATTAATTGAGTGCTCTCTTAGCAAGTGACCCGCACTAAGCGAGGCAGATGAAACTACCAAAAATAAGGCTTAACTTCCATGGGCAGTTACTTATGTGCAAAATTAAAACACTTTCTCTCAGCTTCTAGCATTTTTGCATTGTGCTCACATTGTCTCTATGCTTCTCTTGCTTTCCTCTTGCTCATTTTCTTTGCAATCCAAGTAAGTGTTTCCTAACTGTGCACTTTAACTCTTTTTTTTAACCTTAGGATTAGAATACTTACTGCAGTGGTTTTAAAGCTTTAATTTTGTGTTGATTTAATTGTTGTTTAGTTAGTTAATTGAAAGCATGTTTTTAGGGGTCTTGTTTTGCACATAATGTATGTTCTTTTGCTGTGTTTTGATTAGGTTTTGAGGCCTATGGTAGAGGGCTAAAAAGCCCCAATTTTTCTAGAAATTTTGATGTGTTCGCTAAGCGCGCATGTGCGCTAAGCGAGTTCATCATTTTTTGTTAAATTTATAGGTTTTTGGATGAACTCGCTAAGCTGGCCTTGTCTTGCTAAGCGTGTTCATCATTTTTGTTTGAATTTATGAATGTTTGTATGAACTCGCTAAGCCATTGCACCTTGGGCTTAGCGTGAGCTTAAATTTCTAGTTTTGTTTAAGTATCATATGAACTCGCTTAGCTAGCACGCCGCGCTTAGTGAGTTGTGTTGCTTGAGTCACAGTCTAAGAGGATTTTTGTCTTCTGTTGGTGCTAAGCGAGTTAGTCTCGCTAAGCCACCCAGCCTTTGTAGGTTGAATAAGCCTGGGCTAAGCAAGTCAGTCTCACTAAGCCCTAAGCAATTTAGTTTTCTGACTTCTTGTTCATGCGTTAAGCGAGTCAGTCTCGCTAAGCGCAATTTCTTCTTTGTTTTGTTTTATTTTGGAATTGCGCTTAGTTAGCCTACTTGCTAAGCCAATTAAGTTCTAGTAGTTAGTTTGGGCTAAGCGCCTGATGGCGCTAAGCCTGTTTAGTGTGTCATGCTAAGTGAGTCAGTCTCGCTAAGCGCAATTAGCTCTCTGTCATAGAATAAGGCTTAGCAAGCCTGCTCGCTTAGCCATTGTGTTGTGTCAGCTAAGCGAGTATGTCTCGCTTAGCCAATGTCTTTGTTTTTGTGTTGTCGCGCTAAGCGTGCCCTGTGAGCTAAGCGAGCGCTGTTATTTTCATAAGGCATGCTAAGCGAGTCAGTCTCGCTAAGCGCCCAGTCTGTTTTTCATTTTTGCTTTCAGTTGAAATAAAAATCTGTCTAATTTGATTCATGTGACTCTTTTTAATGTAGATGGCCTCCAGGAAGAGGAAGTCCAGTGTATCCCGGCCCCAGGAGCCTTATGACACCACCAGATTCATCTCTGAGGCTACCTAGTAGAGGTATTCCCAAAATGTTCACTCCTGATACATCCTTCTGGAGAGGAACGTTATTCTTTGTCACAGAGTATGATGAGTTCCGTCGAGAGCTCTAGAGGCGATGCTGGCATAAATCCTTGACCAGGCATATGGATGGGCACATAGATGTAGCCCTGGTCAAGGAGTTTTATGCAAATCTTTATGACCCAGAAGACAAATCCCCCAAGCAAGTCTGAGTGCAGGGGGAGCTGATCAAGTTCGATGCAGCCTCTTTGAATGCCTTCCTGGAGACACCATTGGTTATTCAGCCAGGGGAGCAGTACACTTCTTACTCTCTCTTCTGTAGGACGGGCACTGATCCTCAGGAGCATACCTCCAAGCTGTGTATTCCAAGGCGTGAGTTCGTTTTAAATGCTGAAGGAGTGCCCTGGAAGCTCCTAAGGAAGGATCTGACGACACTAGCCCAGACCTGGAGTGTGTTATCATACTCCAACCTCGCCCCCACTTCTCATACATCTGATTTGAATATGTACAGGGTGAGGTTAGTCTATGGGATAGTTATGAAGATGGACATGGACGTGGGCTCACTCATATCACACTAGATTTCTCTGATGGCCTAGTCCAACTCCTCACGGCTCGACTTCCCAGCCCTTATCACAGCCTTGCGCGTGGCCCGAGGAGTGATTTCAGATTCTCTGACTTTTGAGTCCCTCAGCCCTGCCATTAATTTGGCATACATAAAGAAGAACTGTTGGAACCTGGAAGATCCCACAATTGTATTTCCAGGGACCCGCAAGGCTCGGGCTCAAGGATCTGAGGGCCCATCTTCTTCTGCTCCCCCTGCTCCTACTTCTACACCTCCTGCTCCTTCTCTAGCACCATCTCCCTCTGCTCTACCATCATCAGTTCCAACACCTACCGACACCTCCGCTCCGAGCTCCGATGTCACAGTGCCGATGTTGCGGAGCCTCCACCATGGCTTATGCCTGGTGATGCAGAGTATCCACAACTTGGCTCAGCATCGGCCCATTATGAGCATGGAGGATTTCATGGCACAGGTGGCCTAGCCAGGAGTCCAGCCTTCTCCTTTAGGGGGAGGTGAGGCTTCCACAGCCCAGGAGCCTCAGCCAGAGCCTCAGTCGGAGGTCGCGCGCAAGGCCACACTAGAGACGACTCCATAAGTTTCACCTGCTACTTCACCTGTTGTGGAGGTCTCTGAGGATGAAGAAGGCACCGAGGACACAGATTACACAGCAAATTTACAGGAGGCGCAAAGTACCTGGGATCCCTGGCCTACAGCTGCATAGGAGACACCTCAGCCAGCCTAGGATACTCCTTCTTCACCTCATGGCGAACCTACACTAGCCCAGGACGAGTGATGATAGGGCTATGATTTATTTTTCTGCTTTATATACAGTTTATGTTTTTAGTTTCAGTTTTATATTTCAGTTTATTTAGTTGGTAAATTTTAAAGCTTGTTGAACAGTTTACAGTTTTGATTGTTATTGCAGTGGTTTGATTTGATCTGAAAATCTTGTGTTTCTTGAATGAATTGAATTGATCGATTACATGGATTGAGTGAATTGTGATGCATAGATCATATGCTTTGAATAAGTATGACTGAAAATGTTAGTTGGTTTGACAGATAAATTATGAAGGTAATCATTAGCCACAACCCGGTAAGTGTGTGATCTTTAACTGTGAGAGAACGACTAGCATTGAGTACCGATTTTTGCATGAATCTCTGATTACTAAATGAATGCATGAATTTGAAGATGATGAAGGCCATGATTGATTGAAACAGCCACTTAGCCAAAAAGCTTACCCTGTTCATGAATGATGAATCCCTTGCACCCATGTTAAGCTTGTTTTTGATTGATTGAACTAAACCTTGAGCCTATAAAGTTATATCTCCATCTACCTTGTCTTAGGTTGTAGGAGAGCATTGTGGTTCAAAGCAAATTTGTCCCAAATTTGGGGGAGATTATTGGGTGAAGATAAGAGTGGTAAGACAAATAACAACACACACAATAATATCAAAAAGCAGTAAGTAAAAGCTGCTAAAATAAAATATAAAAAAAAAAAGCAGAGAGAAATTCAAGAATAAAAGTTGAGTGTGTGCTGTTATTGAAGCTAAGTGAAGCAAAGTGCTGTAAATATTGAAAGGCAAGTAATAGAGCTGGAATAAAAGAGAAAAAGAGTTGATCTAAGGATGAATGCTCTCCTAGAACTTAAGCTTTTGCATCCTAGAAAAACCATGAATTGTTTGCAGCCCAGCCTCATTACAGGCCAAGAAAAGTCCTTCGGATTCAATTTGTGTTTTTGTGACTGTATGGCATTGGATGAAATGCAAAAGTTGAGAATTATGTTGGTTGTTGATTGATAAATAGCCAAAACACTTGTGCTTGAGTGAAACAGTGACTATCAGGATTTGGCTTGATGATCCTTTTTTTATATTTGTCTTGCTTGCTAGCTTATTTCACTTGTGTTTCTTAATAATCATGTTCCTATCTTTAAAAATCTGCATATCTTGTGAAAAGTTGTTGGTTGAAGCATTGTATGCCACTTGTGTCATGTGATTGAATGCTTGGAAACAAACACAATTTTGAATAACCACTGTGAGCTTGTCACTTGAGGACAAGTGAACTATTCTTTCTTTGCTTGAGGACAAGCAAAACTGTAAATTTGGGGGAGTTGTTAGTCGTCATTTATGACTAACTTTTGTGTTGAAAAGCTTTATGAAAATCATGTCTTTTCCCCAATTTATGGTTCTTTTTGTAGGTTTGTACATATTTTTAGGTTTAGTTTAATTTTTATGCAGAGATATTCCCTTCAATGTTAATTAATGTGTTTTCAACTTCAGTTTCAGGTGAAAAGATGAAGAATAAGAAGGTTGTTGTGGCTGGAGTCTCGCTAAGCGAGGCTTGTGCGCTTAGCGAGGCACTCAGCCCGCTAAGCGAGTTGGGAGAATCTGGAGGAGAATCTGTCAAGCATCTACGCGCCCAATGTGTCATCAACTTGCTTAGTGAGTCGTTTGTCTTCTCTCGCGCTAAGCGCACCCAGCTCGCTCAATGGAAAATCATTTACTTGCGCTTAGCACGAAAATGGTGCTAAGTGAGCCTTCGAGGATAGAAAGCCCTTAAAAGCTAAAGTTGGCGAAAAGTAGGGATATGCTTGAGAGCCTATGCAATAGAGCGACATAACAGGGCAAGGGAGCACCAAAAACCTCATCTTTCAAGAGGATTCTAAATTTGAGAGTGATCTTTAGGTTCTTAGAGGTGGAGGAGACATCCCTACCACTGTGTAGTCTGAATTTTGCTTCCAAAACCTCCTATTGTAACTGAAAGGTGATAACTTTCCATGGAAGGCTAAAGCTTTTGTTGGGAATTTATGTTGAGTCTTGATGTAAATATTCTTTACTATCTATTTAATGTTGTTTTGATGTGTTCATTGCTTCTATCTGCACTTAATTCTTGCATGCTTTTGGTTTGATCACCCATTTGTGTGTAAAGTTAGGATTTTTAGCATTGGAAAATGTTTTGAATCCTTAGAACTAGATAGAGCAGGGCTAGATAACTGTATTGTCTGGACCCGGAGTGCAAGGACTCTAGTTTGTAATATGTTCTAATCTTAATGTTGTTCGGTTAGGCTAAGTTCGACGAGGGATCTGAGAACGAAGTTTAATTAGAATTAGCCCATTCACACGAGACATTGGTATTTGGGATAATTGTCCTCAGCATAGAACATAGAAACAACATTAGATAGAGAAAAATCCTTAATTGCATCAAGTCACTCGGTAGAAAGGCTCAACGTTTTAATCATCTGTTTATTCTCACATTTACTTAGTTAATCTTGTAGTTATCTCTATAATTGCAATTATATCCTATTTTTATTTCCATTTCATGATGTTACACAAATGTCTACTTATTGAATGAACACTTTTCTAAATGAAGAAACTCCCTGTGATTCGATACTCAGTTCTTACCATTTTATACTACTTGTATGACTCAATGCACTTGCTGATAAATTCCGTAGTTTAGAAGCAAATACTTTGCCTTTGATGTTTTGATGATGTCATATGATCGTGTGATGATTTGATGTCTTATGAAAATGCACTTCTCAAGTTTAATTCAAGACAACAATCCAAGAATACAAGATACAACATCAAGAAGATCTCTAGTGTTTTAGGAAGGGAAATCCAAATTGAAATAGCAAAAGGTTTGGACAAGAAATTTAAGTTAAAAAGTATTTTTCAAGAGATTTACTCTCTGGTAATCGATTACCAGAGGAAGCAATCGATTACCAGTGGTCAAAATGATTTATAATAGCTATAAAATTTTGAATTCAAATTTTACACTGTGTAATCGATTACACAAGAATGGTAATCGATTACCAGCAGTTAATAAACGTTTTGATTCAAATTTTAAAGCCTGTAATCAATTACACAAATCTTGTAATCGATTACTAGAGGAGATTTTCAGAAAATTATTTCCAAGAGTCACAACTTTACAAATGGTTTTTACATAGCCATCAAAGGGCTATTTATATGTGACTTGGAACACGAATTTGCTCAGAGTTTTTCAGAACAAAAAGTCTTATCCTCTCAAAGAGCAAAAACATTTTATCCTCTTAAGAATTCCTTGGCCAATACACTTGCAATTCAACTCAAATTGTACAATCTATCTCTTTCAAGAGAGATTTCTTCTTCTCTTCTTTCTAATTCTCAAAAGGGATTGAGAGGCCGAAGCTCTCTTGTTG
The DNA here is from genome assembly GCF_000004515.6 of Glycine max. Lineage (NCBI taxonomy): Eukaryota > Viridiplantae > Streptophyta > Magnoliopsida > Fabales > Fabaceae > Glycine > Glycine max. The sequence continues at coordinate 478 of NW_024464688.1, read as the reverse complement.
TAAAGAAATTTGAACACAAAAAAAGGATTGTCCTTGTGTGGTTCAGAACTTGTAAAGGGATTTTATAAGATAGTGGAACTCTCAAGCGAGTTGCTTGGGGACTGGACGTAGGCACAAGGGTGTGGCCGAACCAGTATAAATCTGAGTTTGCACTTTCTCTTTCCTTAAACTCTTTTTTTTATTATTGCTTTACATTTATATTCAATATTTTTTAATTTGAATCATTATTTAGAAATTCATTTTTAAGGGAACTTGGAACTTGCATTGAAATTAAAGTAGAATTTTAATTGGGGAAATAGTTTGTAGTATCTTAATTCAACCCCCCTTCTTAAGATATCTGAGGCCACTTGTCTAACACGCAGTTGTAAAGAGGAGTTTGACAAGTATTTTGGCGCCGTTGCCGAGGAGTTTCTTTCCATTTAGGAAAGTTTAGTTCAGTTTGTAGGCATTGATTCTTTTTTCTTGCCATGGAAGGCTG
>NW_024464687.1:0-87745 GCF_000004515.6 Glycine max | reverse complement strand
AGTTGCCGAAGTTTAACAACTGAGCTACGACAAGGGATTCTTTTGTTGTCATGTTTCTTGACCAAATCACGGTGTTTTTGTTCTGGTTGAGAGGTGCAAGGTTGCCCTGTTTGTTTATGCTCAACTTGCTGGAGTTGTCTTTGATTGGAGTGTCGCGGTTGGGAACCCAAACCATGGTTCGGATTGGTATGTGTTTGTACCTGATTCCGAGATAGTGGTTTGGGGAAGTACTACCTGGGGTAAAGAAACCCAACTCAAAGGTTCCATCGTTCGAAACCAAGGTCGTGTTATCTTCATGTGACTCAAACTGGTTAATGGTATCTGTTGCAGCTGCAAATTTAGAGGAGAAAAAAATTAGCTTGATGACAAGAAGGAGAACATTAAGCATGGACATTCTACATTAGAGTCTCCTAATGAATACAGAGAATTATCTACAAGCGTTGAAGTTAGTAGTATCTTGAGCTGGACCTGTGATAGTCCTAAAGTTCAATGTAGAAGGAGTCGATCAGTAACTAATTCTAATTAAAATATATCAAGGTTTCCCATCTAAAGCCAGCTAATAAAATTAGAATTTAATTGAAATGTAGATTTAAATATATTTTTTATTTCTTATATATTTTCAAATTTTACGTTTGATCCCTTATAAATTTTTCTTTAGCATCTATTCCTTGATATTTGTAAAAAAGATCTCTGTCATCACTTAAGTATTGATATATTCGTTAAATATTTGATAAAAAGATTTGTGACGACTCAAAAAATGTTTAATATTTGTTTCAAAATCAAATTTAATTTTTTTAGCATTTAAAAGTCATCAAAATCAATTAAAGTAAAAAAATAAATAAATTAAACAACAATAATTTGGTCCTCACCGCTGATGCTGATGCCGAACCACTTCCGCCAGCACAACAACAATAACAACATGTTGGGAAATGCACCAATCTAGATCTGGGGCAACTTTAGTCTGTCACAGTGGAGGACAATGATAGGGTTGAAAGGAGATCGGTCACCGTCACAGCCTTGTCGAAGATTTACCATGTTGCAACACACAAATTCAAATCTGCCATGACTTTTGTCTACTGTTGCGAAGGGCGCTGAAGGGGTTCAAGGATGAGTGGTCACTATTGCGTTGTTGTTGGAGTTCTGCCGCGTCGTGCCATGAATACAGATCTGGTTCTTACCCCTTCAGTGACATCAAGCCAATGTGCAACACACCAAGAGATTACTGTAACGTTTCATTTGTTCTTGTAATTTCATTGACGAAATTTACGTTGAGCAAGTGACTTTTGTTTTTAATCTTTTAAGTTTGGAAGAATTTGTATTATATTGAACTTGATATGTTTTTATTCACATTCTTCATTGTCTATCTTGATCTATTTTTGAAATTTATCTTCTAATTTATTTTGTTAATAATCATTAAGTGAATTCCAAATGAAATGGTTTAACAGGGGATGGCCATTTTTGGATTGTGGCTTCCATTTCATGTGCTGGAAAATCATGTGCAAATAAAGAAAGGGGATGGGGACAAGTAAATCACATGTGTGCTTCCCTGTTCCCAAGTTATCACCCATGAGTATAACCATATACAAAAAAGGCCAGTAAATTAACCACCTCTGCATAATTATGCAGTTGACAAAAAAAAAAAAACTTCCCCCTCTAATGAGAAATTGTTCCACTACAATGGCACAAGTGCCTATCTGCCAACATCGTATTCAAATTGTGTCTCCTTCGGTGGTTGTCTTGGCAGGGGAAGGCGTGTGTGGAAATCAGGCACCGGAGATCTGGGACACGCGACTGTGGCAGCAGAAGCCCATGGTGGTGGCGGAGTGAGGGCCCACCATGGATTGACACTGGTGGAGACATAGAGCATGCGGGAGTGGTTGAAGGCGACAACAAGGATGAGGAGGTGGTCGCTGAAGACGAGAGAGAAGGAGAGGACTTTCTCTTTAAAAAGATTGAGATGTGTTTCATTTCTTTAAAAAAAGAAATGAGATCTGTTTTGAAAGATGAAGGTTAAAGTGAGAAGAAAGTAAGTGAAGGGTTGGTGGATGATTCAAAAGAGGATTCTCAATGTTAGATTTACTTTTTTTTTTTTTTTTACTTTAATTGATTTTGGTGATTTTTAATTGCTAGAAAATTTAAATTAGATTTTAAAACAAATACTGATTATTTTTTAGTTGTTACAAATCGTATTATCAAATATTTAATGAATACGACATTACTTAATTGATGGCAAGGATCTAAAATAAAACTTTTCAAATATCAGAGAGCAAATACAAAGAAAAAATTTATCAGAAATCAAATGCGAAATTCGGATATATATTAAGGATTAAAAACATATTGAAGCTTTAAATGTATGAGTTAATTACAATGACCAATATTGTTTGGTTTACTTTTATTTCACTCATTAGCCTTTTCATTTTTCGATATTATTTTTAACCTCATTTGTTAACTCCATGAAACTTTCATTAGTAAATTTACTTTAAAAAAAAACCATTCATTTATGAAAGAAAAAATAAAGGCAAAAGAAAATAATGCTTAAATAGTGACATGAAGAATTTTGTCGGAAGCCCTTTTAATATTCAATTAAATGTATTTTTTTTACTTAATTGAACTTTAAATATTGATTCATCTTGTTGGAATTTAATGTGAATCATTTTACATGCATGCACTTCTTGACCATCATTTTAATGTGAAAGAATTGTAAAGTTAAAAGAAACAAATAAAGAGATATTTGACAAAGAAAATTCATTAAAAGACATGTGTTCCTCATGCGATAGTCTCAAACTAACCTTTCTCACATCTAAAATACCAAACGGTAACAAGTGAAACAAAAAACCAACAATTGTGATTTTCTTTATAGTATTAAAAAAATAAAAATACCTAATGTAATAAAAGCAAACCACAAAAGTGATCATTATAATTTACTCTAAATATATTGATAGTAAAATAAGTTTGTTGTTGAATATTGACCCTGAAACTTAAGTATACTTTGCGTATTTGATACACATTTAGATATAACATAAGTAGAATAACAAATTAAACGATAATAAAAGCTTAAGTTGACAACCTTTTACATTGTGCATTGTTTGGTGCAAGAATGTATAACACAAACAAAATAATGGGAAAATTACTACAATATCCTTTTCAAGAATGATTTTTAATTGGTGTATATCACAAAACTATTACAAACAATGTACGTACATTGCTTACTTCAAAGTTACACTTCTAATTATCATATTTTATAGTTGAATTGGTAGTTTCTAGCAAGCATTTTATGTGATTAGTTTATGTTAGTTGTCCTGTCTTCAGTAGCAGTTAATTTATTTTTTAGTGTATATTAATAATTGATGTGCCTTTGAATTGTTGCACTACAAAATTATATTTAAAGTTTTGTTCAAATTCAGTTTATAATGTTGACTTGGATTTAAAATAAAATAAGCATTAACGACTAAATTAAAGGAATAAATAAACTCGGGAAACTTTTGTTCACGAATTTGACTAAGAAATCAGTCTTTACAATTGGGGTTAACGTTTTAAAAGCATTAGATTAATTTAAACTATTGTGCAAGTGGAAAGTGACCGAATTGTTGAAATTGGAATCGGGTAATTAAACTCAGAGGCTACTTGCTTGTTGCATGGGGACGCCAGGCTGCTCGCGGAGGTTGAAAGATACTACAATTAAGAAGAACTAGAAAATGACCCGTGATAAGGCTCAATTTCTCTTATAAATTGATCAGTTAAATTTACACTTATCTCAGGTTTCTCTCTTTTGATATTTACTTGGCCTCAATTGTGTTAATAATAGAAACAAACTTTAGTTTAGAATGTTTCCTTTTACTTGTTAAGTAAATTTTCATTAGATTTGGTCTTTGTTTGTAGGGAAAATTGTAGAAAAGAAGTGAAAAGTTGAACAGTGTGGGAGTTGCGTGCAGAACAAAAGGGAATCACGGTTAGCACCAGACTGCCTGAGAGTTTTTTGAGAGAAGATTTAGTTTCAGCATGTTCAACGTTTAGCACGGAAAGCAATTTTGCTTAGCCTGAAGTTCCTGAAGAATATTTCGAAGACCATGCTTAGCACAAATTCATTTTGTGATTTGACAGAAGTCCTGAAACTTAGATGAGTCATTTAGGAACTTCGTTTAGCACAAAATTCTTTGCCCTTAGCGCACCACTTATGAGCTGACACCTATAAAAGGAAATTCTGTGTACTGTTTTAGATAACACCACACTGCACTACATGTGAACAACTTCTGCAATAAGTGATTTTCAAGTGCTGTGAATTTGCTCTTATACAATCTTGCTTTGGACGATCAAACATTGAGGTTTAGTCTGTATTCTTTGTTTAGCAAAGTTGTTTTGTATTTTGTTCTTCATTGTACATCCTCTTTGTGAGTGTTGGATTTGAAATTTTGATATCATTCATGTTGTTGTTTGGAAAGATAGGAGTAACTTAGTAATCAAATAACACTTGGGTGTGTATCATCAATCTTAGATAGATTGAGGGTGTGCCAAAAGTGTCTAAGAGAATACTTTGTTAAGTCAAAAGTGATAGGATAAAATGTTTTGTAATCAAATTGGAAAATTAAACATAACTCAAGAGTTTGAGTAAACAAGTATATATAAATCTAGGATTTATTTTATTTTCTTAATCTCTAACTTGTTTTCTCTTGTTTATCTGTGAACACACCTTGGACGCACGAGTTCTTAAAAATGATTCTAGAGATAATCGTTTTAAATTGTGTTGGACGATCCACATACTATTTTTAATAACTAGGATTGCTTTATAAATCTTTCGTATTACATTCAAAAATCCCTTCAGAAAGAAAGATGAGGTTAGACAAGATTGAATGACTTGTGCTAACCATTGTTAAATTTAAACTTTTGATGTTAAATTTTATATTTCAATACCATAACTATGAAAACATTACAGGGCCTGTGCGTACGCGTTTCTGATATCTTTAGGAAAGAATGCATGTGTAGATAAAATTGCAAATATTGGTTTCAATAGTGGAAATTGGGTGTGGTGGGATTCATTGCCTAGTTTTCTTTAGAGTTAATGTTTTTATATCTGATAGACAGGGTTTTCTAGTTTATAGATTTCGGTGATCTGTTGAATTTGTTACCTCATGGGCTTTGGTCCATGTCCTCCCATGTTTCTGTTTCTTTTTTTATTATTTGAATAAATTCTTAGGGATTTAGCGTGGAATGAGATGAATCTTCAATGCCGACGCAGTTGGGATGGTTGATTTATCTTTGATGCTTTGCCTCTAAACGTTTATTTAACAAAAATATATTCTACTTTTAGTTAATTTTTGCATTCAATTGTTAGAGTAACATTAGAGAAAAGTCTATAGACAGAAACATATTTCAAAACAACTAAAAACATGTACAAAAATTACTAGGACATATACAAAATAAATAATTTAATATTTTGTAAGAAGTAAAGTATCTTTCTCTACCTATCACTCAACATTGAGATAGTTACATCATTAATAGAATAGGATGTAAACTTCTCAGAAGAAGATTCTCTTTCCGTTGAGATGTCTGTGATTAAGTACCTAGGATACTTTGGTAAAGGTAATGCGTTCTCGTTGCTCAATAATACGACCACAGATGCCATGTTTGGCCTATCATTAGGATGATGTTGTACGCATAGTAGACCAATATGAATGCAACGCAGGGCCTCATATAGAATGCATGAGTCTTCCAAACTAGTGGCAATGAATTCCATTGGATTTCCTTCATTCCACAAACTCCATGCCTAATACATTTTGAAATAATGGTTATCTATTGCTCAATTGTATATATGAAAAATAAAATAAATTTATGTCACTCACATGTCCAATGAGATTATTATTGTAGTCATTTGGATAGAAGAGTCGGTTATTTTTCTTGCCACTTACTATCTCTAACAATAATACTCCGAAGCTAAATACATCTGATTTAATGGAAAATAGTCCATCAAATGCATATTCAGGTGCCATATAACCACTACAAAGAAACCACAAAAGTGTTAATTTAATGTCTGATTAATGCATAATAAGTAAGATGTTAGCATGAATATAAGGTACTTACTATGTACCGACTACTCTTCTTGTTTTCCCTTCAATTTGATCACCTCCACACATTCGAGCCAAACCAAAATCTGAAATTTTTGGATTCATTTCATTATCTAATAATACATTGCTTGCCTTAAGATCTCTGTGTATGATCCTTAGTCTTGAGTCTTGATGAAGATAAAGTAGTCCCCGAGCAATTCTATTTATAATGTAGAATCGCTTTGGCCAGTCAAGAAGTTTACTTCGATCAGAATCTGTCAAATTTCATGGTCATCGTCTTTTAATCTCGCAGAACTATAAGAACAAAAAGAAATCCCACATTCAGTTAATATTTAAATTAAGAGACACTAACCGAAAAGAAAGACGTCTAAACTTTTGTTGGCCATATACTCGTATATGAGCAATTTCTCATTTTCTTGAATGCAACATCCTAGAACTTTAACAAGATTTCGGTGTTGGAGTTTTGCACATAACATAACCTCATTCTTAAATTCTTTTAATCCTTGTCCAGATGTTTGCGAAAGCCTCTTAACAGCGACCTCTAGTCCATCTGGAAGTGTCCCCTAAACACAACATTTGTGGGAAAGAAAGTTAAATGTAGTGAATAATAATAATTTCCAAGCTTTGTCATTTCTTAATTATTGATGGTACATTGCTCACATACCTTGTATACAGGCCCAAAACCACCTTCACCAAGCTTATTGTGATCTGAGAAATGATCTGTGGCTTGTGCTATTGAGACAAGGTCAAACAAAGGTAGCTCGAAGTCTTCTTGTTGGCTTTCATTGTTCTTTACTTCAATGCCAAGTATGATCTCTGTTTTCACCCAAACAATGTGAAAAGAAAAATTATTTTCCAACCCGTACTAATTAAGTTGCCTTTGGGGCTGTATTAGGTGAAAAATTATAGTATTTATTCTCCTTATAATTGATAGCCTTTTGACTACGATCACACCCTTTCCTTTGATTTCAAAATCAATGGACACAACAATGGTGTTGTGAGTCTTTATGGGGCCATTCTAAATTTGCATCAGCTTTATATAGAATGACTAAGAAAATCCTTATGAAAAGAGAATGTGAGAGTTGGGCAAAATCTTACCTTTGATATTTTTTGCGTTGCTCCAGTAAATGAATATAAAAATTAATAGCGTAGCAACTACAGAGGAAACGATGCTTGCAATCACAACCACCTTTTTCTTTGAATCATCTTTTTCATCTTGATTTTGTTGAGCATGACAGAGAAAAAGAAATAAAGAATCAATATAAGAAGTAAATTGGGCATTGAGTACTATTAAATACATTTTCTCTTTAGCTATGGTGATGAAAGTCGTGTTTGGATGAATTTCTTTATAAACACTTGAAAAATAAGAAAATAAGGAAATTAAAAAGAAATAGAAAAACCAATCCTGGCCCTGTGGCCTGTAAGCTAAAATCAAAATCAACTTATGCAGTTAACTTTTATCGAATTCTCTGCTTAAACATCTTAAAAAATTGAAGCGCATACCTGTTTCAGACACTGCCAATCTAATATACAGATCCTGTCCAGCATTGGGAATCAGTCTTATATCTAACAGATCACCGAACCAAATGGCACAGCCACTTCCTTCTCCCCTCATGTCAAAATTTGCATAGGCTGTACATGAACAATTTTCCCTACATTTGTTTTTGCACTCATCAAGTGTCATACTTGCATTAACCCAAGATCTTTCAGTGTCTGGCGCCTTCAAGTTACTGAATTTCTTAAAACCATCCTTGTTCTTTTCCATGCAGCTCCAAGTTTGGTTGTGCACGCACCCCTGATTCCAGTTCATTTGTGTCCAATTCCGGGTTGATTTTGGCTTGAATCCATCTAAACAGTTGCACACTGGTGCCTGACCAGCGACACAAATCCCAAATGCACCACAAGTACTATAGTTGTCGCATAAATCACCGGGCAACTCCGACGACACCCTCCACGTTTGACTATCTTCATTCCATGTCAAGCGCTGACGAACATAAAGAGTTTGATTCACCACAACTCTTGAAATCAACGACTTATCGATCATGCTATAGGTAGCGTAAAATTCGTCCTTGTTTGACACAACCGAGTAGTTTACGATTGAATTGGTTGGCACAGAGGGGCTACCACTGAATTTTCTGCCATCCCATGGTCCACTTCTGTAGTACTCTGATGTGCCCTTCCACATAACCTCTTCAGGAAAATTGGTACGTGAAGAATTCGCTGTGAAGTCCCCTGAAGAAGGGTCATCCCAGTTTTTCCAAGCGGTTAGGACCCTATTGAGGCCTTTCTTCAAGTCCCACCCTGCTTTCATTCCAGGTAGAAACGTGTCTGAAGGATAGTCAAAGCTCTGCCAAGAGTAGTTTTCAGGATTGTTGTCTTTCTCGTCTCTTAGGACCAAGTTGCCTGAGTCTAACAACTGTGCTACGACAAGGGATGCTTTTGTTGTCGTGTTTGTTGACCAAATCACGGTGTTGTTGTTCTGGTTGAGAAGTATGAAATTGCCTGCTGTGTTTATGCTCAACTTGCTGGAGTTGTCTTTGATTGGATTGTCGCGGTTGGCAACCCAAACAACGGTTCTGATTGGTATGTTTTTGTACCAGATTCCGAGATAGCGGTTTGGGGAAGTACTACCTGGGGTGAAGAAACCCAACTCAAAGGTTCCATCGTTTGAAACCAAGGTTGTGTTATCTTCAAGTGACTGGAACTGGTTAATCATATCTGTTGCAGCTAAAAAATTAGAGGAGAAAAAAATTAGCTTGCTCACAAGAATGACAATAACTAGAAAGGCCATTCTACGTTAATGTCTCCTCTCACGAAAACAGAGGGTTGACAAATATATCAAAATTTCACACCTAACCTGACCCAGCAAATATAGAAGGAATCAATCTGTTAGCAAATTTAAATTTATCAAAATTTCCCACCTGACCCAGTCAATAAAATTAGATCTGAATTCTGAAAAGAATAAAAAAATAAACACACTTTCGGGCATATTAATTCTTCCTTGTTAACCAACATAATATGATTAATTTATAGATAATTTTATTTCTTAAGCACGTGGGTCAGGATCTCTAACCTATGCATATAGAAAAATAAATGTTGCAAGAGGATAATTCGTTAATTAAGAGATTAGTCTTTAATTCTCCATAGAGAAATATCCTTATTCATCCAAAATATCATTCCTTGTTAGATGACATTTATTAGGAATCATAAGTTTATACAAGTCACACTGTATAGTTTTTTTCTCTTATGGAACCTGACAAATTCGATATCTAACCACATATTTAAGGGTTAATATATAACCTGACAAATAAATAAAGGCGGAAAAATGTTGCTAATGAAAGTGATTCATACGAGACGACACATTAGTCTTACATAATCATAATGAGAATTAAAGTTGAAAAAGCAATAGAATAATTTAAACTAGTGTGCAAGTGGGACAGTGGATTGTAACCGGGTAAAGTGGCTACTGGTTTGTTGGATGGGAGCACCAACCTTCACACGTAGGATGAATGTTGAAAAACATTGAAATAATGCAATTAGCAACAATCATGTGAAATAGCTAGTCCGGGTCAATCTTTTCCTTACAAATTGTAATTACTTTTTTGTAATTTTAATTTAATTTTTTTAGTATTAGTTTTATAAAAATTGTAACTTTATTTATTAATGAGTGTTAAATATTTGATTTTTTTAGATTTAAAATCTCTAAAGTCTAAATAACTTTCTCACATGCTATACCAATAAGATACAATTGATAAAGGATTGAGTTTCTTAAGCATGTTCTCTATCTCTCATAAAAAAAATTGTCCCTGATTATTTTTTGCATGTTTTACATAATTCTTTCTTTGTTTTTTCTTCTTTTGTGTTAAGTGTCATCACTTTCATTCGGTTTTTTTTATGGGAAATAGCTCCTTGGCAAAGTGTTTAGAGAAATTAAATTAGCATTTTTTTTCTTTTTTTAGTCTCTCCTATATTTAACTTTTTTTTAATAATTATTTTTTGGATAAAAATATATGCAAATGTGACCCGTAACTGTGTAACCTAGCAAATGCACCTATATTTGAATGTGGAAATTGAAATCCGGCCGATTATGACAACAAATTTTACACTAGAATGCTTTAATATTTGAAGTGCAGAGGTGATCGAGTACCTTCTTTGTTTTTTAATATATTTTTATCTGAACCACTTTTCATTTTATTTTGGTTACGTGAAACTAAAATGTATCTAAGAGACACTAGAAGAGAAAATCTCTTGACAAATAATATATTTTTCTTCACAAACACACAAGTTTTTTATATCTCTTTGCTCAAGTTTCTGCTTGGCTATTAAAAGTAAGTTAGGAGCCAAGAAACCCCTTTTTCAACTTGGATACAATAAGGTACACACCAAGTTAGTTATTTGAAGCTGTTTCTCAAAATCGGTAGGTAAAATCATATCTCAGTTTCTGAGATATGGTTCAAAATTTGGTTTTTTCAGATTCTCTACAATTTGTATTGCTGCTTGCTTCTAATTAAAGTAAAAGAGTAGTTTGAAAAATCTATTTAAGCTCAATTATAGTTAGATTAACACTCAATATAAAGATTTCTTAACCAGCATAAGTTAATCAAACAAAAAATAATTAATTTCAAGAAGCAAGCAAGGAAAGGACACTTAGAATTTTAAACTAGTTCATCCTTAATATTGGGTTACATCCCGTCCTTATAACATGTGACTGTTGAGATGTGCAAAACTCCTTCTAAGCTTATGTTTTGTTCCCAACAAACTTCTAAAACGCGAATTATAAGTTATCTAGACTTAACTATTAATTGTTTACTTAGAGATGTGCTTATAAAATAGGACTTTTTCAAGAAGCTTGAGGTAAGGTAGTGTGAAACATCGGCAATCTGTATATAAATTTTGTCAGTTCAAACGCAAGACTACCAAAAAAAAAGTTGATCACAAGCATGAAAGACAATCATATTTTCTCACATCAAAGTGTAAATATCAAAAGCTAAATAAGATCACATAGCATGGTTATGACCAATGAAGGTATTTTTAGTCAAATGTTATCAGAAGCTACATATGATTCAAATATCATCAGAAAATGCAAAGACTAAATAGAGAATGAAGACACACCTGAATAAGGAAGATCAGAAGTCATGCAGTAGTGCTCAGAAGCAATGAATCAAAAACAGCAAGCTCTAAAGAAGACCTCTCGAGGTATTATTCATCAGAAGGATAAGCTTACAAGAGAAATGATATAGCGTCTGAACAAAACACCTGAACGCGTTGAAACCTTGAAAATTGACACCTGTCAACTAGTTTCACAGTAAATATTTATAATTTTGAAGTTTAATCTCTTTCCAAGTTTATCCCTTCCTACATGACCCCACCCAATCGATTCCGCTCAAACCCATCATGACTTTTATTATCTCTTTCCTTCTCCTCATTCTCCACCACCACGTCGAGTTAACTCAGTCTCCTTATTCCTACAACTTGTCCTCCAACTCACCTTACCTATTCTGCTTAACACCAAGCTCCCTATCGCCCAGCGAACCCAAGACCTTGTCTCGGGACTTACCCTCAACGAGAAACTCGCCCAACTCGTCAACTCAGCACTCGAGTTACCAGTGGTGGAGTGGAGCCTTGAACGGTGCTGCCGATGCAGGCTTCAACATCAGATTCAAAGGCATCATCAAATCCACCACTAGGTTCCCCAAGTACGCCGCGACGAGGACCTTCAGACGCTCTATCAGATGCGGATGAGCATGCCAATGTCTATGTAGCGTGATGACATGCATTTTCTATTCTTGAGTGTTTTCATTTTACGATTTTCATTACTTGTTATTGTTGTTCCCCTGAGGAGGTTGCTTATTATTTCTGTTGTTGGGTTCCTGCTATTATTGAGTTTGTTTGCTGTTAGAATCCATTAATTGTAAAGATTAGATATGATTTGAATTTAAATTGTAATTGATCCATATTCTTATATATTTTTCCTTTTTATTTTACGATTCTGTTTTAATATTTTGTCATCAATAATCATGGAAAGATGGTAGAGAGGATCATGTATTTATTCACTCTTTCATATCAATCAAAATTACCATATTTCATTTTTTTAACATGGTATAAGAGTCAATTTCAATTACCTCTTTTCTTTAGGAATTGGAGATTAGCTTCTAAGTATGAAAATGGATGATAGGTCAAATAAATCAGATTCTACTCCACATATGCAGGATATGTCTCCAATCCTTATACCTAAGTGTCTTAATGGTACAAATTAGAGAACAAGATCAGAGGTCGTAAGCATTAGGATTACACTCAATCCTTTGGGGTTGATTACCAAGAAATTTTTCAATTACAAAGTTCAATACAGTGAGGGTGTTATTATCACTGACAGCAAATCAAGATTAGTCACTTCTTCAATTTGATGTAAAAATGTTTTTTTACATGAAGATTTAAAGACCCTTAATAATTCTCTCGACAGGTTGAGAATGTGTGATATCAATGCACCAACCTTAGAGGCAGTGTTAGAATTCATTAATTGTAGGGATTAGATATAATTTAAATTTAAATTTAAATTGTAATTGATCTAAATCTATATATATTTTCTTGTTTTTTATTTTGTGATTCTGTTTTGATATTTTATCTTCAATAATCATGGAAAGATGGTAGAGAGGATCATGTATTTATTCACTGTTTTATATCAATGAAAATTACCAGATTTCATTTTCTTAGAATCGATGTTAATAGGCTTTTTTAACCGATGCTAGATACACATGTATGGTTCAACTTTTTCAAATAATAAAACCAAAGTAAATCAAACCGCTTTATGAAAATGATTTGATTCGATCTGAATCACTTTACAGAAGTGGTTTGCTTTCACTTTTTCTCAAAACAATTTGACTTTTTAAATTGGTTTGAATCTTTAAAATATTTTTGTTTTTTTGCACACCCCTAGTATTTATTTGTGGTATTTTGATTTTTTATTTTATTTTATTTTGGGTAGTCTTGATGATGGGTTGGTGTGATTTGAGGTTGATTTAGGTTATCCAAGTGGTGGATCTCGGTTTGGCTGCAAATTGATGGGTTCTAATTTTATTTTTCAATTTCTTGGTGCTTGGTGTGAACACCCAAGTTTTTCTTCTCTTTCACTTTATTTTTTTCTTTTTCTTTTATTTTGTGAATATATTAATATGTTATACTACAACTAGCTATCTCCTCAAGGAATTGTCATTTTAGGTTTATCCAATTTTTGCAAGCATATTTATGCTATGCAAGAGTTTATGTTTGGATTCTCTTGATTATTCTCCCATACACCATTTTTCAAAATTGGGATCAAATCCCCAAATGTTTTGCTTACTCTCAAATATGGCCATCTAAGTCCAAAATATTTCAAACTTTTTACTTTCCTTAACATGGATTATATCGATCTATCGTCACTACATGCTAAATAGATAACTGATATAGTAGAAGACTTTATTTTGCTTTATCTCAAATTCTTCAATTATTTTATTTATGACATCATTGTGAACTTTTCACTTTGTAAAATCCAAAAGTCAAACTCAAAACTTCAAGATAAAACTCCATGCATAAAATGAGAAACTGAATAAAACCATGAGCCTTATGGAACTTTAATATCTATCACAAGCTACCACATCAAAACAATCCACACACATCTATATATACGTATTTATAAACTCTTATATGGGCATAACACTTCCTCCAAAGATGAAATTGTCCTTGCTTTTGTGAATCACTTTTGGAATTTGTTTAGTGCTCATGAGCTGACCCAAACTCCTTCCATTTCGATCTGCAACAGGGGTCCTAAGGTTCCCATCGATTGCTTTGCGGCCTTACTTTGTCCAACTTCTAAGCAAGAGGTTTGGAATGTTATTTCTGTGATGGATAACAATAAAGCTTGAAGACCAGATGGTTTCAATGCTTTATTCTTCAAGAAGGCTTGGAATATCATTGGTGATGATATCTTTGAGGCGGTTAATGAATTCTTTACAACTGGAAAAATTTTAAAGCAGATCAACCATGCTATTTTTGCGCTTATTCCTAAGCATGATCAGGCCTCCCAAGTTAACCATTTTAGACACATATCTTGTTGTAATTTATTATACAAGATTGTGTCTAAAATTCTGGCCAACCGCATAGCCCCAGTGCTTGAGACTATTATTGGGGAAACTCAAACTGCCTTCATTAAGAACAGAAAGATGATGGACAACATCTTCCTCGTTCAAGAGATTTTGCGCAAATATGCACGGAAAAGATCCTCTCTGAGATGCCTCCTGAAAATTGACTTGCATAAAGCTTATGATTCCATTTCCTAGGAATTCTTGAATTGGATGCTTCAGTCCATTGGCTTCCCAGCCCAGTTCTGTACTTGGATCATGAAATGTGTTTCTTCCACTTCCTTTAGTGTGACAGTCAATGGATCCATTTATGGCCACTTCAAAGGGCAGCGGGGTTTTAGACAAGGGGATCCTCTCTCCCCTTATCTGTTTATGCTTTGTTTGGAGTACTTTTTCAGAGATATGAGCAGCCTCAAGGATGATGCCAATTTTAAATTTCATCCCAACTGTGCAGGTATTCAGCTATCTCATTTGGCTTTTGCAGATGATATTATGCTTCTATCTAGAGGAGATATCCCTTCTGTGTCAACTATGTTTGCCAAGCTTCAGCACTTCTGTAGGGTTTCAGGGCTTTCCATCAGCTCTGATAAATCTGCAATATACTCAGCCGGTATTAGGCCTCATGAGCTTTCTCATATTCAGCAACTTACTGGATTTAGCTTGGGTGGCTTCCCTTTTAGATACTTGGGTGTTCCCCTTTTATCATCTAGATTAAATGTATGCCACTATGCTCACTTGCTTTCCAAGATTACTGGTCTGATTCAGGGATGAAGCAGGAAGTCTTTATCTTATGCAGGTAAGCTAGAGTTGATCAGAGCAGTTATTCAAGGAATTGTGAATTTCTGGATGGGGATTTTTCCTTTGCCTCAATCTGTTATGGACCGGATCAACGCTTCGTGTCGTAATTTTTTGTGGGGCAAAGTGGATATTGGCAAAAACAAGCCCTTGGTTGCTTAGTCAGTAGTTTGTTCTCCAAAAAATGAAGGGGGTTTAGGCCTTTTTAATCTCAAGGACTGGAACCTTGCGCTTCTTTCCCGTATCCTGTGGGACTTTCATTGTAAGAAAGATTCTCTATGGGTTCGGTGGGTTGACCATTACTATTTCAGAGGGAGCGATGTGTGGAATTACAATACTTCTTCATCAGATTCAGTTTTGATAAAGAAAATCATTCAAATAAGGGACTTTATTATCTCCAAAGAGCTAAGTACGGAAGAGGCCAAAAAAAGGATTCAATCTTGGAGCACCAATGAACAATTGCTTGTTGGCAAAGTCAATGAATACATTAGAGGTGCCAAGCCTACTATTAGTTGGTGTTCTGTTATATGGAACCCAGCAATCCCCTCTAAGATGTTTTTCATTCTATGACTTGCTAAAAGGAACCGGCTGCTTACTCTTGACAAAGTTGCTTTTTTGAACAAGGGTTCCCTCTGCCCTTTAGCTCAAATGAGGCTGAGTCAAATGCTCATTTGTTCTTTTCTTGCAGGAAATCTCTCCTAGTTTGGGCTCACATTCGTGATTTGGCTCCTTTCCGCAAGCGTTTCACTTCTTTGCAGCGCATTACTGACTCTTTAATTAGGGGCAGATCCACATCAGGTGTTCAAGGAAAATTTCATTGTCTAGTTATAGCAATTACAGTCTATTGCATCTGGCTGTCTAGGAACAAGCTGATTTTTGAAGATTATCAATTTTCTGTAATAGAGGTTATTAGCAAGATTAAGTTTCTTATGTATAGACAAGCGCACCTATTGCATTTGTTTTAACATCTTGATATAGGTCTCCTTGTATTAGGGAGACTTTTGATTTTCTCTAGCTGCGGGGTATGCCCCGTTTATTGTTGTATCATTTTGGATTTGATATAATTTACATTTTTCCCAAAAAAAAGATTAATATCTTAAATACCTAAGTTGGTTGACATTATACCAAAGAGTACATAACAACAAAAATCACATCTTCATGTCCTTCTATGCCCATCTCTAAGATACTTCCAAAAGAAATGTCGACCGCCTAATCATTTGTTCCCACGAACACAAGGTTTTAGATTATCACAATAACAATAACAATCACATGTGCCACAATGTAAGGATAAGCATACAAAAAAAAAAAACATAATTAAAACAATTTAAAGCTTAATGAAATGTTACATATCTAAACTTTATCATATTTAAAACAAAGCTTTTTAGGATCAATTAATAAGAATATTCAACTTACATAAAAAAAGCATTTAATTTACAATTATCATATCATCACCATTACAATCAAGTAATCGACATCATAACTCAACCATCAAATATATCATCATCATAAGTTTATCAATCAAACATCATCATACACACCAATCATAACCACCAAAGACCGGCTCTAATCCATGGAGATTCTACATCATACATGAGCGGTTCTCCCAAAGGTTCCATCCCTTAACATAGTCTCTCTGACCATTCATGGAGTTTCTTGGGCTGACACTTCAGAGAATTGTGAATTATTTTGAAATAGATGAGTGTGAATAGTGGTTACCTTATTTTAAATGATAAAATCATATTGAAAATCAAAGAAATAGCAACATATATATCCAATTTTTGGGAGAAATTCCTGCATGCAGCAACAGGGGATGTTGGTATCTCTAATGACTTTAAAACACCAGTCATTGGGTTTACCAAAGGCAAGCCATTATTTGTAAGTGCTTATAGTTTGTAAAAAGATATAGCCATTGCAATGTAATGACATGCCAAAAAACATTGACTAAAATAATCAGACAATATATTGAGAGAGAAAATCAAAGACAAAAATATTGTGGAAGTAGCAACATACCCATTTTTTAGAGAGATTCGTACAGCAGCACAGTATGTTAGCCTCTTAATTCAAATGACTTAATTTATAGCCCTGAGGTCTAGCAATGTTGAAGTCATGACATAATACATATATTCACTCAACTTCAATCTTTGTATGTTGAGTCGTTGACCATGCGTATAAAATGTTTGTAACGGCTGGAGGTATAATAATCAATGATAATATTTTTTTTTAAGACAATCAATGAAAATAATTAATATATAAAGGTTATGTTTATCTCACCCGACGAATGATACGTTAATCTCCTTTTTAATTTATTTTCAGCTTCTAATGATTCTAACTAAGCATGTGGTCTGACAATTAATTCATTTAGCTTCTTAGTAGTAGTTTCTATGAGCATAGGAGGTAAGAGGAAAGGTGAGGAATTGTAGGAGGGTAAGAGGAAAGGTGAGGAATTGGAGGAGGTTGACACATCTGCAAAACATATGATAAGCCGCAAAATACAATATTGGCGTGTAAGTGTATTGTTGCGCATGTAAGAATAAATAGATTTACAAAAAAGTAATAGAAATGTACTTGATCACACTTTTCTAATAATAAAATCTATAACATTGCCCATAAATACATCAACTTTATTTTCTTATTCTTTTGTATTCAAATTAGAACATTCGGTATATTATTTTAGGCGGACAATCGAAGACGCAAACATTGTGATTTGATTTATATGATATGTCTCAATGTAATCAACTGATTAATTTTTACTTAAAATTACCTAATTAAGTCATTTCATTTATATGATAATTAATTTCTATCCATAATTAGTACACTTATATTTGTTAAGTAAATTAATACAAAATAATTGATATAATGATTTACTTATTAACTAATTATTTTAAAATTCAGTAAGTCACAAGTAAAAATTATAAATAATTATATTTGTAATGTTAAATTTAAAATAAATGTTATATTTGTACATTATTGATCATTTGCCAATCAATCCCTTGACTCCCCGTCTCTTTGTACTTTTGAGGATAAGAGACTAACATGTTAGTCGTTTGTCGATCGACCCTTTGACTTCAAACCTCTTTGTTTTTTTGCGCACTTGAGACTAGAGATTGTGTATCTTTCCCATCATTCACCAATCATTCCCTTCACTCCAAGCCTCTTTACACTTCTATGCTTAAGACTGAAAAACTATGTAACGTGTTGATCATTTGTCATCTGATCCCTCAAGACTTCACAAGATATTCCCATAATAGTCAATAACCGACCAAAGGATCTCACTTAACATTCACAATCTATATCATATTCTAACGGTCACCAAGAGATTTTGGGATAACATGATCATGGTGATTGATGGAGGTATTAATTCCTTCATTACAAGATTGGGGGTGCAAGGATAAAAATCCTAACGACAACCTAAGGAAGGACATATATTCTCTTTTTAGTTCTAGTAATTCTAATTTCAAGAATTACATTTAATTCATCGAAATCCTTCATGTCAAAATTTTCATAAATCATTCATGACATTTTTTTTCACTACATGAATATTAGAACCAAAGATAAGCAAGTCATCCATATATAAACAAGGAATAGTGCAAACATTATTATCTATTTTATAAACCAAGCGCTAATACCCACTGGAGGAAACATTATACACAAAGTGATTCAATGCATATGTATACATGGAAGTGAAAATCCATTTGACTAATTTAAACAAGAAACAGAACGCATGCGGCATGCACCTTTCTTGTTTTAGTTCACATATTTATAAATTTTATTAAAGAAAGGCCTTTTGGTCAATTCCAAAGCAATTACAGTCACGAAAATATCCTGTGTTATATATTCGTATAAAGAGGAAAAACAATATTACTAATTCCTCTTGCAGGTTAATAATTTCATGACACTTCTAAACTAGTTACCCATAAAATAGGACGAATGTGAAATCATCGATAACAGAATGATAGTTATATTAAAGAAAAAATTTCTATTTAAATAACTTGATATTATCAACCTTAGAATTCTCTTAGAAATTTTAAATTAAGCATTATTGAATTAGTTTAGTTTTTGTTTTGACATGTCAATGACCTAATTACTTAACAATATTATTACAAATTTAATTAAAACACTCTGACTGTATAAATTTTTCATATACCATCGTAATTATAAATTGTAATATATGATAAAATTATTGATTTTGTAAAATAATTATTCTAAATTCATATTTAAAATAACTTCTATGTAATCAACATTAGCGACTCTGTATTATATTTGTACATTATCTTTTACTATTAAATTATTTTATTATGTAGAATATATATATATAGCATGTAAAAAATAAAAAATATTATAATTAAATACATATTTTAAAAACATTGTCGCGGACAGAACTGAAGAAACACTTAATTGTGAGTTTTGACAACTTTCTCTTGTATATACTCCAACATTAATTAACGATGAAAAGCAGCAAATCATAATTACTTATTAGTAGTTTTCACGTTGAACTTCTTCCAAAAGTGTCAAACCGTTTAAACAAGTCAACAACCCGCATTTTCGTCGGTCAAGACCAGAACGATAAATTAGTATTTAGTAGTAGTACAATCAGAACGGAAGCAATAATACTTTTACCTCTCACTGAAAGAACCTACTAGTTACCAAACGTGAGTGAGCTCAGTTAGTGCAGCATGCATCCAAACACGCCGCTCAAAACCAATCACACTAAAAATCCCAATGGTTCCCAAATTACCCTAACCCCAACAAAAAAGAAACACGTTTTCAAGAAGTGCTTTCCACACGCTGAACTTCACTTAGAAGCTTCACGAGCGCATCCAATTCCCTCTGCGAGCTGCCACCATTCCCAATCGCAAGCAACGCATCATCCCTCAACATTTCCGCTTTTACCCTCTCCTTCGTTCTCCCCAAAGCTTCTTCAATTCTCTTCCCCAACTCGCTAGCTTCTGGAATTACCTTCTCACCCTCCGCGGCGCGAACCGCCACGCCCAACTCATCCACCAGAAGCTTCGCGTTCGTATACTGATCCGCACCCATCGGCCACGTCAGCATCGCCACCCCCGAAATCAACCCTTCCACCACCGAGTTCCACCCGCAGTGACTCACGAAAGCCCCCACCGCGCGGTGACTCAGTATAACCAACTGTGGGGCCCATCCCTCTATCACAAATCCCCTTCCTTTCACCCTATCTGAAAACCCACGCGGCACCGTACCGTGCTCCTTCGCCACGTGTCCTTTTTCAGGAACCCTAACGGACAAAACAAAGTTCACCCCACTTATTTCCAACGCACGTGTCAACACCTCCATTTGTGAACTCGTTAGAAACGTACGGCTCCCGAAACACACGTAAACAACGGAACCTTTGTCACGTGCGTCGAGCCATTCCATGATGTCATGTCGCGAAACGGTGCTGTTCCCGCCTCGTTCTTCCGGTTTTGTTGAAATCGAACCGGTTTGAATCGGCAGAACCGGGCCCACCGCAAAGACTCTTTCGTGTCCCAATTCTTTCTTCAAGTGGTTTAAGTAAACTTGTTCTAACTCGGTGAATGTGTTGATAACGACGCCCCAGGAATCAATGTTGAGAAGCATGTTCTCTCTGTGAAACTTCCATTCGGGACCTCCTCTCTCGGTGTCATGGAATAAGTGCGTGATCTGCCACCAGGGGTAGAATGGGGAATTTGGGAGATTTGGGAACGAAACAACGCCGTTTGGGTCTTCCGGGTTGTCGTTTTGGGGGGCGTCGCGCCAGAGGGAGTAGGAGACGGAGAGCGCGAAGGCGCCGGAGGGGGAGAAGACTACGCGCGGCACGTGGAGGTCACGTGCGAGGAGGTGGGTCCAACCGAGGAAGAAATCTGATATAATAGCCGCAGGAGGAATGGGCTGGGCCTGGGCCCAGTCCATAATGATCGGGTAGTGGTGGTGCCGCATGAAGGTTACCATGGATACGAGCCTGTTTTGCTTCGGGTTCGGGAACTGAGGTTCGGGGAGGAGAAGCGTTTGGAGAAGAGGGGAATAGTTTTTTGGAAGTAAGGCTTCGTTGTAGGGTGTGACCAGAACGGTGACATGGACGCCGCGAGAGACTAGGGTTTTGGTGAAGTCTAAGAGAGGGATCACGTGACCGGAGGTAGGGAAGGGATAAGCGAGCACGTGAGTTGTTGCGGTGGACATGTTTGCGTGATGCTTCCTTGAGTGAAAGTGGAGGAATGCACGGTGCTTAAGAAGGGTTCGGCTTCATGTCCAAAAGGGAAATATGAAAGGAAAAGAATATTCGGTAAAATTGTAAAAAACTTTAACTTTTGACTTTCTCTATAGGCTTTTGACTTTTGCGTCATTGCTTACGACGTCACACGGGGATTAGACTAGGACATTTATTACTACTTCGTTGGCCGGCCTTCAATTTCATTATAAGTTCCATTATTTTAAAGAATAAAGAAGAGTAAAAAAAGCTTTTAATCAAACAAAAAATAAGAGTTAAAAGGTAATGGTGCTTAGAAAATAGTAGCAGAAACTACGTACTACTGTGGTTATATCATATGAGATAAAAAGTCAAATGTGATCGTTGAGCTGAATCCTATTGAAGGTAATTATTATTGTCATTATCCTCAGTTACATATATCCAATGTTCTGAGAATCGATTCTATCATTGTTACGGTCAAAGTAATGAATCGATAAATTACAAGTTAGTTGGATTTCACCTAATATATATATATATATATATATATATATATATATATATATATATATATATATATATATATATATATATATATATATACATATATCCAGTGTTCTGAGAGTAGATTTTATCACTGTTACGGTCAAAGATATGTATCTATAAATTACAAGTTAGTTGGATTTCACCTAATATATATATATATATATATATATATATATATATATATATATATATATATATATATATATATATATATATATATATAACATGATTTTTTCTAAAAGAAACTAATATAATTTTGATTTGACAACTAAAAATAAAGTGTAAAAAAAAATAAAATATTAAAAATATTTTACATATACGTTGATATAATTTAAAATTTAAACACTTATTTGTTTTGTTTTTATTAACTAATTCTAAAAAAAGAGCAGAAGAAGAAAAAATAATTTGGAAAAGAGAATAAAAAAGAAGTTTTTTTATTGAAAAGAAAAAGAAGGAGGTTATAAAGGCTAAAAAACAAACACTTGCAACAACAGCCCAAGCACTACGTAATTATAAAATAGAAAATTTTAAATTTTGGGGAGGCCACAATATTTAAATAATTTAATTACTCATTTAGTTTTTATAATTTTTAATCTTATTCATTTTAATTCTTATCGTTAATAAATGATTTTTTAATTTATGTAATTTACCATTTGATTTTTAATAGGTTGTTACTGTTAAAATTATTTAACATCTTTAAATTATTATTGTGAAACGTCTTTTTTCGGAACTTCCTCTCTTCCGAAGGTCCCCCTTTACAACGGGATACTTTACTTTCACCCTCACTCTCATCGGTGTCCGCTGCAAGCCAGAGTTTTCCGTTTGTAATATTACATACTTAGATTAAACAAATTAAAAAATTTAAGGAGAAGCAGGGCAAGCAATGTGGATCCCACTCTGCTTGGATAAGGTAATAGAGTATTTATTCGTTTTGTTTCTCAACTTGTTTTATTGACTGATAAAGGTGTAGCTCACGCATTTTTATATTGACTTTGGACGTCACTGGTGACGTCAAACAGAATAAAGTATAATAATTTTTGGATCCTTACATAAATGTCCCAAGCTTTCTCATATTTTATTACGGTTTGAGACATTGTTAATTCATTCACGAGTTTGTAGCAATTTTGTATACAATGGTAAATTTATCAAGAATTTAAATTAGGTTACAAATACAGTTGTTCAATAATAATTTTAAAATAATTATTTTTATTTATTTTTTATTAAAATAATTAAATATAAGTTACTTATTTAAATCATTAGTGTGATATTTTAAAAATTATTCTAGAGTAATTTGATTATTTCTTATATGAGGAGAGATCGAGTTATTCTATCAATAACTCTAAAAAATATTATTTTCTTCAGATATAATAATTAAAATAATATATTAAAATCACACACTGATATGATTTGTTTTTTTTAATTTAAAATAATAATAAATGTGATAATGGTTGAAAATTATCATTATTCATAGATATAAATATTGGAGTAAACATTAGAATGTTGCAAATTAACATTGGCAATTCCAATTGGAAAGAAAAGCCAGATTGGAGAATTTTTAAAATAATAAAGGATCTAGCTAACTGAAAATTATTCTAAATAAATAAATGGACTAAATTAATAATTAAACTTATATTAAATAAAGAATTTATATTTAACCCTTATTAAGTCTAACATATATATTTTTATCTTTGATATTTGTTAGGAAAGATCAACTCATGAATCTCATTACCCTAAAGAATGAATCTTTAACTTTTGACGAAAGAATATTTTATTTCATTAAAAAAAGTTTAACATATATATTTTTATTTTTGACAAGTAAACAAGTCAGATTCAAATCGTACTTTAACGGAAGACAAACCGCAAAACCTAACCTATTTTCACTCTACTCATTTGCACTTTATTCAAATTCTCCTAACACATTGTATCTACCCTCTCATCAATACACACTCGCCCTTCATTCAAAATTTCCTTAATTACCTATTGTGTTCATTCTCTCATCACATGCACATTTGCTCTTCATTCACATTTTCCTAAACTTCTTTACTCACCATCTCACCAGCACACACTTGGTCTTCATTCACATTTCATGAACCTCTACAGGAAAATTGGACACAGGTTTAAAGGGTACTTGTTGTCCTTTAACAACCATGTTTAGAAAGAATTTCGTGAAGGCTTAGTATATAGGGCTCCAAGGAAGAGGTTTTGATCATTCGCTACGTACTATGTGCGAGAGCAAATACAAATGGCAAAGGAACAAGGTAAAGAGAAGTAAACTAACGAGGGCTTTATGAAGTTTGGTAGTGTAATGGGTGTGTTTGGGACAATTGGGAAAATTAAATTGTATTAATAATCCATTACATGTATATTTGATTGTTTTTATAATTGATTATAATGAGAATAAATGATTGTTTAGGTAAGTATTCGTTTGGATGCACCGAAAAATCAACTTTTACATAAGAAAAAGTGCTGAAAGGGAAATATGTTGAGAAATAATCATTAATTACAATTTTTCAGATTGATGAAAAACAACTTTTTTTTTTCAGGAAAAAAAATCTATTCTATATATGAAGCTATATTTCTATGCCGTCAAGTGGCAACTGAAATGGTCTCTAGTCTCTACCTATTCTATTGAGCTCAACCTATTCTACGAAGCTATATTTCTATGCCGTCAAGTGGCAACTAAAATGGTCTCTAGTCTCTACCATTAAAATACAACAGTATTCTTCTTCGAACAACAATTGGCACTAATCATTAAGCAGTGTAACATTATTTATTCCATCCCATACGGCATTCCTAGCCTTTATTGAAATTTGTTTAATTTCTTCTCAATTTCTTCTTTTATTGCAATTTGTATAATAAAGAGCCCTTACTCAACACAAAACCACATCTTCCATAATGTGTATAGCATCATAAAGTTATGTATTTCGTTCTTATTTTCCTACTTCTCAGGAAATTGCACTTTACTTGACAGTTTAACAGTGAATCAATCCATCCGAGATGGTGAGAATGAGCCTTTGGTTTCAGCAGGTGGAATTACAGAACTGGGTTTCTTTAGTCTAGGTGTTAAATATAAAATGCAGAGGAGAAATTATATAAGGAAAGAAGAAGGCTTTTATTTCTTCCTGCAGGAATACAATTATTCAATGACAATATGCTCTATTTATAAAAGAAATTGAGCCACTACACTAGCCACTAACTCCTAGGTGCCTAGGAAAACAATATCCAGCAATAACATAATTTATTCAAATACCCCACATCACCTAATAACAATATCAATAACAGAAACTTAAAACCAATTAAATGACCCACGTCACCTAACATTCCTTCCCGTAAACTAAATGATCAATATTCAGTTTAAACAACATAAGCAGTAGAATATTATCTCTGAAACTAATTATTCAAAACTGCCCACACCAAGCAATTTTTGTAGCTTCTGAAATACAGGTGCTTTGAGAGGTTTAGTAAGTATATCAGCAACTTGATTTTACTTCTGCAGAAAATCAGACTTATGATTCCATCATTTGAGAGATTCCTCAAGAAGTGATACTTCACATCTATATGTTTACTGCGCCCATGTAAAACTGGATTCTTAGAGAGCTTAATTGTTGAACTGCTCACAATAGATTGGAGTTGGTCCTTGTTGCTTGAAACAAAGCTCTTCAAGAATTTTTCTAACCCAAATAGCTTCGCAGGCACATGAAGTCGCAGCAACGAATTCAACTTCAGTTGTTGACAAAGTGACAATTAACTGCTTCTTTGATGACCATGTGACAGCTCCTGAACCAATCATAAAGACATAACCTGAAGTGCTCTTTCTATCATCTTGATCTCAAGCATAATCGATCACTATCAGTGAAACCAATTAAATTTGTCTTTCTCCTTTCTTGTAAAACAGCCCATAACCAACTGTCCCTTTCAAGTACCGAAAAATTCTTTTTGCTGCTAGAAGATGCATTTCTTTTTTTGGACATTCCATGTACCTGCTAATAAGACTTACAACATAAGTTATGTCAGGTATTGTGGCTGTTAAATACATCAGACTCCCAACAATTTTCTTGCAAAGAGTGTTGTCAATCTTCCTTTCGTCGGGATCTCGAACAAGCTTCAAACCCACTTCAGTAGGTGTGCTAACAGAGTTACCATTTTTCATTTGAAATCTGTCCAGAATTTCTAGCACATACTTCTTTTGAGAAATAAAGGTTCCAGCAGCAGATTGCATTACTTCAATGCCCAAGAAATAATGCAACATGCCAAGATCAGTCATATCGAATTCAATCATCATGGATTTCTTGAATTTCTCAAACATGGCAGCATCACTCCCAGTAAAAAAAAGATCATCCACATATACACATACAATGAGTATTTTTCCACCATTACTAATTTTTATAAAAAATGTATGCTCATATGGACATTTTTTAAATCCTTCTTTCAAGAAATAAGCTTCAAGTCGACTATACCAAGCTCTTTGGAGTTTGTTTTAATCCATATATAGCCTTTTTCAATCTATATACTTTATGCTCATTTCCAAAATTAATATATCCAGGAGGTTGTTCAATAAATACCTGTTCCTCCAAATCTCCATGCAAGAATGCCAATTTGACATCCAATTGAAAAATGGGCCATGAATGTTGAGTTGCAAGCGCAATTACTAACCTGACAGTATCATGTCGAGCAACAGGAGCAAACACTTCTTTGTAGTCAACACCAAATTCTTGCTTGTAGCCTTTAGCTACTAAGCGTGCCTTATACTTCTCAACATCTCCATTTTTCTTCAACTTTGTCTTGTACACCCACTTGACACCAATTGTCTTGTGTCCCTTTGGAAGATCAGTAAGCTCCCAAGTGTTGTTTCATTCAATGGCTACAATTTCTTCATCCATCGCCTTTCTCCATTTTGACTCTTTTATAGCCTCTTCGAAATTTGTAGGGTCACAATCCAAAAATAAAGCAAAATGTATAAGAGGATCTTCAGATTGGTGTATTCCAGTTACCTCATAATTGATCATCCAAGCTGGCCTTTTTCTAACACATTGAGGTCGTTCATCATCTGATGCTATTGTTGGTGAACCTGACGTATCTGCTACATTTTCTGGTGGAATTTGTTGATGATTTTCTGCTGGTTGTTGCCTCTCCTTTCGTCAACTCAATCAAAGTTTGTAGGTATTTTGTTGCTTATAAGCTTTTGATTGATTACTAACACCAAGAAAGATGCATTTTTCTCCCTTATCATCTAGCTTTGTCCTCCTTTGATTTGGAATGTGGGCATATGCGACACACCCAAAAATTCTGAAATGATCTACTACTGGTCTTTGTCCACTCCATGCTTCCTCTGGTGTCATATTTTGAACAGCAAGTGTGGGACTTCTATTCAAAATATGAATGCTCCAATTTACAGCTTCAGACCAAAAAGTTTTGGGAACACCACTCCTCGTCAAAAGGCTGCGCACCACATTCATAATTGTGCGATTCTTCCTCTCACAAACACCATTTTGTTGAGGTGTGTAGGCAGCTGTAAGTTGCCTCTTGATTCCATGGGCCTCACAAAAATTTACAAATTCATGTGAGTTGTATTCTCCACCTCGATCATTGTGAAGTACTTTTATTGGGCTATTGGCTTCTTTCTCAACAAGTACATTAAAATTTTTAAATGCAGTGAAAGCTTCAGATTTTTTTTGCAAAAAATACACCCATGTCTTGTGACTAAAGTCATCAATAAAAGTGATCAAGTATCTTTTACCGCTATTTGAATATGGATTTATTGGCCCACAGATATCAGAATGCACCAACTCCAATGCCTTTCTTGCTCGCCATGATTTTCCTTGTGGAAACTGATTTCGATGTTGTTTGCTAACCACACGTTCTTCACAAACTTCAGAGGGAGATGTAATTTGAGGAAGTCCAATCACCATATTTTTATGCCATAGGATCTTTAATCCACTAAAGTTTAAGTGGCCATAGCGAAAATGCCAAAGCCATGCACCATTCTTCAATTTGGTTGAAAAACATGAGTGATTGGTGTTGTGGAGATAAAGTGGGAACATACAATTTGCTATCATCTTAACTTGAGCAATTAAGCCTATTTTAGCATCTCGAATCTGACATACTCCATCTTTGATAGAAATTTCATACCCCTTTTCTTGCAACTGACCCACACTAAGTAAATTGGTTTTTAAATCTGGGACAAAAAGAACATTAGAGATAGTGTGACTTGAATTCTCTTTGGTTTGGAGAGTTACTGTTCCTACTTGAATTTGAAATTGAATTTGTGGAGCCAAACTTTGGAGCCAAAATTTCACTAATTATGATTAGTGAATTTTAGTTATGGTTCAGCCCACTAATCCAAGATCAATTACAAGATTCTCCACTAAGTGTGCTTAGGTGTCATGAGGCATGAAAAGCATGAAGGACATGCACAAAGTGTGACTATATGATGTGGCAATGGGGTGTAGTAAGCAAATGCTCACCTCCCCCTCTAAAATTTAATTGGATTGGGCTTCTACCAATTCAATTAAATTTATTTCCAACCACACACATCAAATATCCACTTAGTGCATGTGAAATTACAAAACTACCCCTAATACAAAAACTAGTCTAGGTGCCCAAAAATACAAGGGCTGAAAAATCCTATATTTCTAGGGTACCCTACCTACAATATGGAGCCCTATATACAAGGACCAAATATAATGACATCCTAGTCTAATATGTACAAAGATAATTGGACCCAACCTTGGCCCATGGGCTCAGAAATCTACCCTAAGGTTCATGAGAACCCTAGGGCCTTCTTCAGCAGCTCTAGCCCAATCTTCTTGGAGCCTCTTGCTCATGGTTCTAGTGATTGGTCCCTTCCTAGGGAGGATTGCATCATTTCCCCTAGACAGAAATTGTGGAATTATCACCAAACTTGACTGTATTGCAGAAGGTTTCTTCTAAATCAGAGAACATCATCTTGTCTCCACAAATATTGTGACACCCTCTACCCCTCACATATATACTAACAAAGGAATAAAAATTCAAATATTAATTAAAAGTATTATTTTTTTTTTACATTTTTAAAAACAAGCCTTTCAAAGGGATAAAAGACTCACATTCACTTTCTTCTACATCATATTCAAACTTGTCTAAATAATTAATAAAGTCATCTCGGTTCAAACAAGACCGTCTATGACTTCATACAATTAATATCAAACCCTATACCCCAATGCCACATCCTATCAGAGCGTTGTGTCCCGACGTCCTTCAACACAAGGTTCCTTAAAGCAATTCACCTAATCATCTGCTCCCCCGAACACAAAGTTCAAGATCATCTACCACTAAATGTGACACCCTTTACCCCTCACATATATACTAACAAAGGAATAAAAATTCAAATATTAATTAAAAGTATTTTTTTTACATTTTTAAATACAAGCCTTTCAAAGGGATAAAAGGCTCACATTCACTTTCTTCTACATCATATTCAAACTTGTCCAAATAAATAATAAAGTCATCTCGGTTCAAACAAGACCGTCTAAGACTTCATACAATTAATATAAAACCCTATACCCCAATGTCACATCCTATCAGAGCGTTGTGTCTCGACGTCCTTCAGCACAAGGTTCCTTAAAGCAATTCACCTAGTCATCTGCTCCCCCGAACACAAAGTTCAAGATTATTACAGGATTCAAACAGAAACAACACACGGGGAGTGAGTTATCACATTCCTAACTAATAGAGAAACAAGACAACTAGATATACATATCATATAAACCAAATAAAACTTACTTACATGTAATTCACGTAATTCCACCACTTTGTCATTCAAGGTTCACTTTTCATCCATCAATCACACTTTTCAATCATCAATCATATTACACAGGAATCACACATTCTGATCCAGACATAATAACACATCAATTTCATAATAAACAATTAGCAAGCGCATGAGATAGTTATGCTAAGACTCAAGTCTATATGCAATGTGGTACCATGTCAGTGAAAAACCACCCTGGGGCGCTTAGGAGTACATGACAAGACACACCCCACAATGGGTTTGTTGATCTGGTCACTCTTACTAAGTAAGATCATAGGGAGACCAGTCAGGGTCACGATGTTTTGCGAGAATGCTCCAACCATATGGGATTAGCATAGGCTTAAAGGAGCACTCAAACCCGGTGACCCCCAAGGCCTACACTCCGAAGAGTCCGTCAGGGCCTCTGCCTCCTGATTCAGGTCCAACCCCTAAAATCATTTTAACACAGAGACACTGCTCATGTATTTATACAATACTCATGACCTCACACTCGTGTTTTAAACACATACAACATATTGGGCTACAATTTAACACTGGTTCCTAAATAGGAAACCTACACTTTCTCTTTAATATTGCGCATTTACACTTTTCTCAAGATAACATTGGTCGGGTTATTGTACAATTCACAGCTTACAACACAAATAATATCACATCAAGAGTTAATCACACACTTATTCACAACCAAACTCATTCACAATTTCACATCTCATAATGTCACAATCCACCATCACATGTTTTCACGTATCTCACAATTCAACACCTATTATAATTTACACTTTTACTCAATCTCAATAACAATATTATAATCTTAAGACAACATATTATTCCACAATTCATTACATATTTCATTTATAAGCATTGCTCATGAATTATACAATACCCACGACCTTACACTCGTGTTTCAAACACGTTTAACACATTGCGCTACAATTTAACACTGGTTCATGAATAGGAAACTTACACTTTCTCTTAAACACTGCGCATCAACGCTTTTCTCAAAATAATATTGGTCGGGTTATTGTATAATTCATAGCTCACAATAGAATGATTGTCACATCAAGTGTCAAACACACACACTTATTCACAATCTAATATCATGCCCACAATTTATCTCATAATATCACATCAACCATATCATTTTTACATGTATCTCGTAAATTGACACATTCAACTTTGTACTACTCAATCTTCACAATAATATTATAATATCATTATAATGACTTATTACATCTTATAACTCATATACACATTACACAATAATAATATTTGCATGATACAAAACATATATATATGTATATGTATATAGTAAATTAAACTACATTATTTTTAATCAAAGAATTTCTATAACAATTAATTTAATATTACATCAAAAGAAATTACCACTAGGCATTAACCTTACAATTTTCTTTAATTTATTATTCTAGTATTACAATAATTATATACATATAACACATTGATCACCGTCGTAGAAAAATTAGAACAAGATAATAATTTGTATAAAATAAGTTATTGAATAATATTATTTAAAATATAATTTACGTTAATAAAAAGAGCTTAATTTTTCTAAGGGGTTCACACTCAACACAAGAACACATCAATTTCACAACAATTTCTCATGAGATCAGCTGATTCATCAAACATATATAATTCACTGTAATAATTATAAGGATAAAATGAAAATTGCAAAAACACCCAAAAACTCATTCCAATTGATATCTATAAGGATCCTTACACATGTTCTCACTAATCCTCAATTGTGAATAACTCATCTCTTACCTCTAAGCGGACTCATGTGTCTTCAGACAGCGATAACAACATTTCTAGCAGTTTCCTGAGATTCCTCCAGATTTTTTTTCCCTCTAACTGCTCCGATAGAGTTTCCAAACGTCAGAGAGACAGAGAAGGGATTCAAGCCTCCACTTGTACTGTCTTGGTGCGATTCCTTTTTCTCACTCTGTAAATATTATCTCGCAAATCCCAACGGTGAAGGTGTGCGTAACGGAACTTAAAACCAAATATCAAAATTTCATGAAAATCTAACGGTTAACGAAACCAGGATCGTAGTTTTACTGAGACCGTTTTGAGTTTCTATGGGAAAGGAAAAGGCTACGATGCGAAAGGTATTTCTCTCAGATCGAACATGATATTGAAATTTCCAACGGTGAAAATGCTAGAAATTGGGTTGCGAATGTGGTTCTCAAATTTCACAACGATCCAACGGTGAATGAGTCTGAGATCATCATTTTTCTGAGACAGGTTTGGTAGGCTGCTGCTGGAGAAAGAAAGGGTTTTGAGAGGAGAAGGGAAAAAACGAAAAAATGAGGAAAAGGAGGGGCATCGTCATTCTGAAAACTTACCTAATATCGCTATTTATACCTAGGGTACATACAACTTATTATTACTCTATTTATTTGTTTTTAATATTTTATAAAAAAAAAGAACTCTATTTTATTCCTTATCAGATGAATAAATCAAATGTCCCCCTTTTTTTTCCTTCAAATCATTATTTCTCATTATCTATTTATTTATATAAACCTGATCATTTTTCTAAAACTCTATTTATTTAAAAAATAAAAATTCTTTTTAGATTGGCTTACGAAAAATGGGATGTTACACATATGGTTGCTGCATCCAGTGTCTAAATACCACATGTTTTGTTGAGTTTCTTCCTTCACATGACACACCATCAGAAGAGACACCTCCTCTTCCTTTTCAACAAAGTTAGTTTTCTCTCCATTGTCTTTGTTCAAGTTAGTTTGGCATTCTGACTGATAATGGCCATACCTGTGACATTGGTAGCATTCAACATCTGACTTGTCTGCTGACTTTGATTTGTGAGTTGTAAAATGATGGCCTCCTCGACCTCTTCCTCTTCTGTGGAATTGATTATCATGGTGTTGCTGATATTCTTGTTGATTGCCATGCTCATTGCTTCCCCAACCTCTACCTCTGATGCCTTTACCTTTCCCTTTTCCTCGTCCTCTTTCTCCTTTTGATGTTGAGCGATTTTCTATTGAGACTTTCAATGCTTGTTCCTCTATGTCCTGCTGATTAATTTTCTTCTCATGAATCAATAAGGAACTTTGAAATTCATCAATTGAGAGTTCCTTAATGTCATGAGCTTCTTCAATAGAGCAAACAACAAAATTGAATTTTGGAGTCATGGACCGAAGAATTTTCTCAACTACAGTGATATCCTCTTTTTTGTCTCCATGGATCCGCATCTTGTTGACGATAGCCATTGTTTGTGAAAAATAGTCTGTGACTGATTCTCCTGACTTCATTCATAGTGTTTCAAACTTTGAACGAAGTGTTTGAAGTTGCTGCCTCTTTGCACATGCAGAACCTTGGTATTTCTTCTTCACAGAATCCCAAATGTGCTTAGATGTATCCTTGCAAAGGATAGTTCCCAAGATTGGGCGATCAATTGCTTGGAAAAGATAATTCTTTGCCTTGAGATCCTTTAAACGCAACCCTTCTATTTCAGTTTTTTTTGCATCTGTCATTGCCATGCTGGCCTCTGGTACAGGAATTCCATCTAATACAACTTGCCTATACTCCTTGGACCTTAAGAAGTTTTCCATCAGCATGCTCCAGTGGTCATAATGACCATAAAATTGAGGAATAGCAGGTTGCACGAAATTGTCTGTGGCCATTGTTCTTTATTGTTGCTGCTAAATGGGAATCAAAATAATTTTTTCAGACTCTTTGCCTCACTTCCTAGTGTTTCCCTTTGACTTAACCTTTCCGTGTTTACACTCTCACCCTTCCCTTTTTACACTAAAAAATAACCTTGCTCTTGATACCAAATGTTAAATATAAAATGCAGAGGAGAAATTATATAAGGAAAGAAGAAGGCTTTTATTTCTTCTTGCAAGAATACAATTACTCAATGACAATCTTCTCTATTTATAAAAGATCCACTACACTAGCCACTAACTCCTATGTGCCCAACGTGCAAATGAAACAAACCAAATAACTAGGAAAACAATATCCAACAATAACAGAATTTATTCAAATACCCCACATCACCTAACAGCAATAACAATATCAACAATAGAAACTTAAAACAAATTAAATGACCTACGTCACCTAACACTAGGCAATTTATCAAAGCGATATTTGGGTGTGTGGTTAAAAAATGTAAACCCTAGTTCAAAAGTGTGGGTGGCTAACCGAAATACACCTATTGAGAATAACTCAGGAGTTCTCAAACTCAATGAAAAAGGGGTTCTTGAGCTTCTCAATCATAAAAGCATCGCCATTTGGTCATCATCCAATATATCAAGCATAGCAGTGAATAATAATCCAATTGCACATCTTTTGGATTCTGGGAATTTTGTAGTGAAATATGGACAGGAAACAAACAAGAACAACATCTAGTGGTAGAGTTTTGATTATCCAGGTAATACATTGTTGCCAGGAATGCAACTTGGATAGAATTTAGAGACTGACCTAGAAAGATTTCTATCATCTTGGAAAAGTTCTGACGATCCTGCGAAGGGAGACTATGTTGCAAAAATTGATCTTAGAGGAAATCCTCAAATAATTAAATTCAAGTGATCCATTATGATATCAAGAGGAGGATCATGGAACAAAGTGTTTACATTTGGTAACCCGGTTCCTACTCGTGAAGCATCGCAAAAAATTGTGTTAAATGAAAAAGAGGTGTATTTTTGAGTGAGAGCTTCTTGATAGGTCGGTCTTCAAGATATTGAAACTGCCACATTCAGGAAATGGGATGATTTTAGTTTGGACAACTCAAACCAGCACCCAAAAGGTAGTCTCAACTGGGGCAAAAGATCCACGCAAGAATTATGCCTTTTGTGGTGTAAATTCTATATGCAATTACGATGGAAACGTTGCAACATGTGAATACTTGAGAGGATTTGTTCCTAGTTCTCCTGGTCCATGGAATATAGAAGTTTCTTCTGACGGTTGTGTTTCAAAGAATAAATCTAATTACAGTAACAGTTATACAGATAGCTTCTTCAAGTATACAAACTTGAAATTGCCAGACATCATTTCATCATGGTTTAATAAGACTTTGAGCTTGATGAATGTAAGAAGTCATGCCTTAAAAATAGTTGTTGTACAGCATATGCAAATTTAGATATCTGTGATGGAGGAAGTGGCTGTCTACTTTGGTTTCATGGTCTATTTGATATGAGAAAATACTCTCAATGGGGACAAGACTTGTATGTTAGTCACTACTTCAGAATTAGGTACATGATCACTTTTTTGTTTATGATTTTGATTTTTGACTTTGGTTCTTTGCTCTCTTTTCTTGTTTGGTTTCTGTTTTATTATTGAATTATTCTAAAAGAAAAGTGTGGATTAGCGTAAGGCCTTGAGAACACTCAAAGGTGATCGAGTTAAACAAACATTCTATTATTGCATCTTGAATTGCCATACTCAAGTTGAGACAATAACTGAAACGAAGATCTGGTTTGCAAGATTTTGCTCATAACTGCATAGGAAGTTATTAGTAATGCACGCTATTTATTATATAGCATTTATTAGAACCTAGCTTTCGAGACCTAGGTGTCTCCAGAAACAAGGTAAGAAGGGAATAAATTTGTATTATTTGCTTGCTTCCATTAGTTACATTGCTACTCTTTATATAGAGTTTTTCTCTGATTCTAACAATCCTAATGGTGCTTTTGGCAATTTTCCTTGGAGGAAAAAGACAAACAAAAGGAATTCTGCATTTTAACGGATACGTGCCACCTCAGCGGACTAACAGAATCTGAGGATTTGAGGATCATGCTGCGTGTCACTGCAGGGCACCTTGCCTCCACTCACTTTTCCACAAAATCCCTTAGGTATGGAGGCTTGACAATTGCCCTCTTTGGCCTTAATTCTATTCCTTGAATTGTTTCTGAATGTGGTTCTGCTATTGCCTTTGGTTCCTCTGTGTTGTCTCGTGCTATGCCTTTGGTTGTAACACCCACTCAACCTATAGAAATTAGACTCACTTTCTCAGCTTCAAGCAATAGAACTTCTTATATTTACAGTTGTTGACTGATCTTGTTCTGTTTCTTTTAGATCATGTTGGCCATGGAAACATGAAGAATAAGATACTAGGAATCATTGTTGTCACGAAGAACCTCGAAGGCGGTGTTCAAGTGGTTCAGGTGCTCCAAGAAGGACTTGCTATAAATTAGTATATCATCGAAGAAGATGATAACGAATTTATGCAAATAAGGTTCAAAGGTGTTGTTCATCGTAGCTTGGAAAGTTGAGGGGGCGTTACATAAGCCGAAAAGCATCACTAGGAACTCGTAGTGTCCCTGGTGCGTCCTGAACGCCGTTTTGCTGATGTCTGCTTCGTTCATCAAGATTTGGTGGTAGCCTTGCATGAGGTCCAGCTTTGAGAACCAGGTGGCGCCGTCGAGCTCGTCCAACAGCTCATCGATTGTGGGAATAGGAAAGCGGTCTTTGATTGTCAGTGCGTTGAGGGTGCGGTAATCAACGCAGAACCTCTAGGACCCATCACGCTTTTTGACAAGAAGCACAGGTGAAGAGAACAGTCTGTTACTTGGGCGGATGATGCCAGTCTAAAGCATCGTTGAAACTTGGGCTTCTATTTCGTATTTTTGATAATAAGGGTATCTATAAGGTCTTACGTTTACAGGGGATGAAGCTGAGGTGAGGTGGATGCAGTGGTTTGTCGATCGGGATGGGGGTAGGGAAGATGGTGGTTGGAACAAGGACTCAAATTTGTGTAAGAGGGATTGAATTTCTGGGGATGTGTTGGGAGAAGTGTGTATAGGGGAACAGACTCGGATGTGGAAGAAGTCACTGACACCATCCGTCTGAATCATACGACGGAGCTGTGGGGGAGAGACCACTTGAAGGTCTTGGACTGAGTCACCCCGGAGTTCGATAAGTGCTCCCTGATGAACAAATTTCATCGTTAAGTTGGTGTAATCAGTTAAAATTGGTCCGAGGGACTTTAACCAATGGACGCCGAGAACGATATCGGCCCCACATATAGGCAAGACATACAAGTCAGTGGTAAATGTATATCCTTGGATTTGAATCATGGTATTGGGGCAAATCGTGTGACATTCAATCTCATTCCCGTTCCCAACAAGGACACGCAAGGGGAAGGTTGGTTGTGGAGTGAGGCCCAGATGACGAACAAGGCGATTCTGCACAAAATTGTGCGTGCTGCCACCGTCTACGAGGACGAAGACGACATGGTGAGACACCTGGCCAAGGAGACGGAGTGTTTCCGGCGGAGAGTGGCCCGACAGGGCACAAAATCTTATTTGGGCCTGGGGTTGTTCGGGTTGGTTTGAGTTGGGCGGGTTTGGGTTTTCGGGGCTCGGGTTAGGGTTGGGTATAAAAG
The DNA here is from genome assembly GCF_000004515.6 of Glycine max. NCBI lineage: Eukaryota > Viridiplantae > Streptophyta > Magnoliopsida > Fabales > Fabaceae > Glycine > Glycine max. The sequence goes on along the minus strand of NW_024464687.1, from coordinate 50,913 downwards.
GGTCTGAAGGTTCTGGAGGATTATCTTCATTCACGATTAGAAGGGAGAAACAGGAGGCCCAGCGGTGTCCCTTGGTGAATTTGTCATCACAGTTAAAGCAAAGACCTTGCTCACGGCGGAGAGCCATTTTGGCCGGAGTAAGGCGCTTGAGAGGCAAGGGAGGGGGCTTGGGTGGAGTGGGTAGCAGAGGAAGAAGCAGGGGATGTGGTGAGGTTGTGGAGGGAAGTAAGGTAGGTGGTGGTTGGGGTTGAGGTGGAGGTGGGCCAGTGGTGAAGGTGGCGTGACCATGAAACACGCGGCGGTTGTCGGCTAATTTTTCCTCTTGAAGTCTGGCTAGTCCTGCGGCGTGGACAAGGGTTAGGGGTTGGAGAGCTTGCACCTCCCGTCGTATGTCAGGGTCGAGGCCCGAAACGAAACAACTAAGGAGAAGGGAGGGGGAGAGGCCGACGATTCGGTTTGCAAGGGTTTCGAATTGCTGAAGGTACTGAGAGACGGTGCCCTTCTGGGTTAATTTGAAGAGAATTCCAGTTGGGTCTTCACACGGGGAGTGAGAAAAACGAGCCTCAATGGCTTCGAGAAAACTAGCCCAGGTTGTGAGTTGGTGGTTGCGGGAAAGCCATTGGAACCAGGCTAAAGCCAGCCCTTCCATGTAGAAGGAGGCTATGGTGAGTATCTCGGATTTTGGGGTTGAGTGGTAAGCAAAAAATTGGGAAATTTTAAAAATCCACCTCGAAGGGTCCGAGCCATCGAAACGGGGAACATCGAGTTTCATTTTGGGAGGGGTGATGATGTTGTTTGTGTGGTGGGGGTTGGCCGAGGAAGATGAAGGGGAGTGGGTGGTGGCAGTGTGTTCCAGGTTCGAGACGCGGAGGAGCAAGTCCTCAAGTTTATCAGTGACCTGAATTTGGCTGGCTACGAGTTTTGCTATTACATCTTCAATACGATCCAGGGTAGACTTATCGTGCGAAGCCATGGGAGGAGGAGAAAATGAAAGCACCAGAAATGTTATGTGCTACGAAAAGAACCTAGCTTTCGAGACCTAGGTGTCTCCAGAAACAAGGTAAGAAGGGAATAAATTCGTATTATTTGCTTGCTTCCATAGTTACATTGCTACTCTTTATATAGAGTTTTTCTCTGATTCTAACAATCCTAATGGTGCTTTTGGCAATTTGCCTTGGAGGAAAAAGACAAACAAAAGGAATTCTGCATTTTAACGGATACGTGCCACCTCAGCGGACAAACAGAATCTGAGGATTTGAGGATCATGCTGCGTGTCACTGCAGGGCACCTTGCCTCCACTCACTTTTCCACAAAATCCCTTAGGTACGGAGGCTTGACAATTGCCCTCTTTGGCCTTAATTCTATTCCTTGAATTGTTTCTGAATGTGGTTCTGCTATTGCCTTTGGTTCCTCTGTGTTGTCTCGTGCTATGCCTCTGGTTGTAACACCCACTCAACCTATAGAAATTAGACTCACTTTCTCAGCTTCAAGCAATAGAACTTCTTATATTTACAGTTGTTGACTGATCTTGTTCTGTTTCTTTTAGATCATGTTGGCCATGGAAACATGAAGAATAAGATACTAGGAATCATTGTTGGTGTGACTATTTTTAGATTAATCATTACATGTGTATGCATATTGATGATTAAAAATCATCATGGTAAGTATATATAGTTTAGTGTCTCACACAGGTTATTATGCAAATAAATGTAACATGTGTCAGTGGTTACACACGTTTATTTTTCCACCAATCAGGGTCTGCAAGAAAATTTTACAGCAAAATTTACAAAAACATACAGAGAAAGGAAGATGTTGATTTGCCAACTTTTGGTTTGTCAGTTTTAGCTAACGCCTCTGAAAACTTCTCAAACAAAAGCAAGCTTGGAGAAGGTGGCTTTGGACCAGTGTACAAGGTGATATAGAAAACTATTATCCATAACTTATATTTTCCTGAAAAGCTTTCTAACTATAGCTGAAGAAAAAATTTCAGGGAACCCTGATAGATGGGAAAGCTTTATGTGTGAAAAGTCTGGACAAGGGTTGGAAGAGTTCAAGAATGCAATGGCATTGATTTCCAAACTTCAGCACTGTAATCTTGTAAAACTTCTTGGTTTCTGCATCGAAGGAGAAGAAAAAATGTTGATTTATGAATACATGCCCAACCACAGCTTGGACTACTTTGTTTTTGGTTGGATCCCTTATGATTTTTTTTTAAACATACATCTATTTCAGTCTTCTTACGCCTTATATGTAGTTTATGGAATTATGAAGACTGCAACTACTATGCTAAATACATGTGTGTATTTGACTAGATGAAACACAAAGGAAGTTGCTAGATTGGCATAAGCATTTCCACCGTTATTTATTACTGGCATTGCTCGAGGATTTCTCTATCTCCATCAAGACTCTTCGCTGGGAATTATTTATAGAGATTGATAGATGCAATGCTTGTAGCTGGCTTTGAGGGCCAGCACCTCCTGAAGAAGAAGAAGAGAAGAAGAAAGCTAGAGGGAAGGAATTTTGTATTTCTCATTCATGATCTGCAGCTTTATTACACGTGCATATTTATAGTGTGAATTTCCTAACAGAATTGTGATTCTGTGCTAGGAAAAGATTACAAGCAAATGGATTTTGTTATTGTTGTCCCCTAATTCTCGACAACCATGATCTTGTAGATTTCCTTCTTGCCAACTCAGCCACGATCACACATGCAGGCTTGATGATGGTTCTTTTTGTTTTTCCTTCTAGCTGCACCCCCCTGTTGCTAGGTCTACTGTTAGTTGCTTCTTGCACCTCTCTCTTTATCATTCCACGGCCCTTGCAAAAATACCTTGTCCTCAAGGTGTTGGGGTTCAACGCATGGCTTCCAAAAGTGATGTCGCGATCCCAAGGTCTATTCCGACGAATTGCACCCGGTTTAACAGTTGAGATAATGCAAAGGCAAATGATTGGAGCTTGTATGTTGCCATAGCAGCCCCATAAAGAGGAACAATGTTGAAGAAAATTGTGGTGCGAACGAGACCGAGATTGGGCAGATGAAGAACTACCATAGGAAGCGAACCCGACAATGGTGGAAGGAATGGTTGCACGGGTGCGGGACATAGAGGCACAATTGGCATGGGAAGCGGAGGCGGCATGGACGACGGAGGTGGCATGGGTAGCGGAGTCGGCATGGGTGACAGAGTCGGCATGGGTGACGGAGTCGGCATGGGCGGCGGTGGTGGCATGGGCGGCGAAGTCGGCATAAGCCGCAGAGTTGACATGAGCGGAGTCAATATGATGGAGGTTGATGCCTGCACAGGGACGGTTGATGAAAAATATGGAGTGGGATTGTGAGGGCTCAGTCGTTGAAGAAGGTTGTCGATGGAGGTGGCCAAGGTGTCGACGGTAGTGGCGGGATTGAATTGGCTGAAGGTAAGTTTGGCCAAGGCAGCCTCGAGGCGGTCCACACCATCGGAAGAAAGTTCAAGGTGATTTGATGGGTGTTGTGAATTGTGGTGGTTTTGGCTGGAATGGTAGCCATGGAAGCAAGCCATGGGAGCTCTGTTTGGCTGGTGGTGTGAGTTGCGATAGTTGAAGCTGGTGTGACAGCCATGGAAGGTAGCCATGGGCTCTCAATGAAAGCACCAAAAATGATAGTTGCAGTGCTTTTAGCTGGCTTCGAGGGCCAACACCTCCTGGAGAAGAAGAAAGTTAAAGGGAAGGAATTTTGTATTTCTCATTCATGATTTGTAGCTTTATTATACGTGCATATTTATAGTATAAATTCCCTAACAGAATTGTGATTTTGTGCTAGGAAAAGATTACAAGAAAATGGATTATGTTATTGTTGTCCCCTAATTCTCGACAACCATGATCTTGTAGATTTCCTCCTTGCCAACTCAGCCACGATCACACATGCAGACTTGGTGATGGTTCTTTTTGTTATTTCTTCTAGTTGCACCCCCTCTTTGCTAGGTCCACTATTAGTTGCTTCTTGCACCTCTTTCTCTCTATCAAAGATCTTAAAACTGATAATATTTTACTGGATGCAAATTTGGATCCCAAAATATCAGACTTTGGCTTAGCTGGATCATTTTTGGGAGATCAAGTTGAGGCAAACACAAATAGGGTGGCTGGAACATAGTAAGTTTCAATATAATAATTTTTTTGTATTACCTTGTCAAGTTAAGTATTTTTTTCTTTGAAAATTTAATTTCCAGTGGTTACATGCCTGTGAGTATGCTGCACGTGGACATTTCTCGATTAAATTAGATGTCTTTAGTTACGGTGTGATACTACTAGAGATTGTAAGTGGGAAGAAAAACAGATTTTTTGGACCCGGAGCACTACAATAATCTTCTTGGACATGTAAGCATACTGATATGATTATGTTTCTAATTAACATATATATATATATATATATATATATATATATATATATATATATATATACATATAAATTGAATTATTTCCAACCCCCCACTAATTTAATTCTTGCCATCTTTGGCATGGAGATTATGGACTGAAGAGAGGGCATTAGAAATGTTGGATGAACTTTTAGAAGAACAATGCTCACCCTCTGAAGTCATACGATGCATACAAATAGGCCTATTATGTGTGCAACAAAGACCAAAAGATAGGCCAGACATGTCTTCAGTGGTATTATTGTAGAATGGCGATAAATTAATGCCAAAGCCAAAGGTTCCTGGATTTTACCCTGAAACAGAGGTTACATCTGTAGCAAATTGTTCGTTGGAAAATCACAGACTGTGCTCAGTTAATGAACTTTCTATCAGAATGTTAGATGCAAGATAGGAAATTGATGCAATTAAGAAAATTTAGGGCTTCACCTTCCAATGTGGGATATATTGTTTATTTTAGCATACATAATTAGTGAAGGTGCTATTACGAGCTCCTGCTTTATCTTTGTTTCCAGTATCCAAACACACCTTATTATAGAGTTCTAGAAAGACATCAATCGTTAATTACAATTTGCAGTTAGAATATGGTTGTGAAGCTTTTCCAGTTCTTGACATGAAGCAACTTAGATTCCTCTGAACTTTTTCCAACATCACAAAAAGGAAAAATTTGAGAAGCTTTATCTCACAAGTTGTGACTGTTTAAATTTGTAACTTTTGTACAAGGGTACTAAATCTGCGGGATGAAAATCATCAATTTTAAAGGTTTGAATGATTTATAATATTGTCAAAAGAAAAACAAACTAATACTCATTTCCAAACATATGTTATATACTTTAACACTTTCTACTTAAGAGTATTAAACACTATACATAAGCTTATTGCTTAATTAAGTCACATTGTTGTTATCTGTTTGCTTTGAACTGTCAGTTACCTTCCCAGATATAAGACTTTATTTTTGAAACTGAGGTTTCAAGCTCAGCTTAAAAAGTAAAACATTGCCAACTGAAAACTTTGAAGCGAACCAATTTCTGTAGAATTTCAGTGGACTATTTCAGATGGCATTGTCATGGGAAGCTCATGTAAATTATCTTAATATATAAAGAAGGTTCCTTCTCAGTTCCTTAGAATGGAGAAATCTGATTTGGTAAAATACTTAGATGCCTCAAAAGATTCGGGTGTGCGTTATAAACGTGAAAGGTCCATGCGTGTTTGGTTTCACGTTGAGTTATCCGAAACCAAGTGATACTTGAGAAGAATTAATTATGAGTCTAAAATTAATTTTGAGTATAACTAATTTTATTCACTTCAAAATCAAATTTAATCATAATCAATTTTATGAAATAAATTTCATATAATATCAATTTTGCAAATGCTCACCCAAACATACAAGTAGAAGATAATATTTGATTAGTTTGTTTATAATTTACTAATATGCAATAATTTTACCTTCTCCACTTTGAATGTTATGCATAAAATATTTAGGTTGTACAGAAGTCAGTATACAACTTAAATATATTAGGTGATAGGTCGATCTAGTTCAAATACCAACCATTTATTTAGATTATAGCCCCACTTTAAACTTTGAAAATGATATTTGTTACAAAAAAATCTTTTAATCATTGGCTTATTAATTGTGACAAGGTATGATAATCAACCAAGTAACCCGTCTCCCTGGCTAGTGGAAGATGTTTAGGAAATTTTTACGGTTGAGAAGTGAGGAAAAGGAAGAGTATACATCAGCAAGGTAGGTTAACGTAAGTCTTTGACTTGGTATTGGGAAGTTCTATTGGCCTCGACCTATTTTCTATACTGCCAAGTGGTAACTAAAATGGACTCTATCATTAACATATAAGTATAGTCTTGTTCTTTCTAAAAAGAACGAAAAAACTTGAGTGTTCATAGAGGCAACTAAAATGGACTTCATATTAACATAAAAGAAATTATTTGACTGATAAAAAGAAAAAAGAAACAATAGTCTTCATCTAACAACAATTTGCACTTAACATTAAGCATATTGTAACATTTTTATTACATAATGTCCAATCACATAGCAGTTTGTTTGATTTCTTCCCATTTTATAACATGGTCATCCTTTGCCTCTGCATATCAAGAGTGCGTACTCAACGTTAAACCTCATACCCCTGATTTGGTAGTCACCATTGCTTCCACAACATAATGGTGCGTAGCATTATAATGTTATGTATTTGGTTCTTCATATTCTTCGACCTGCCGGGAACTTCCACTTTAATAGACAGTTTGGCAGCGGGTCAATCTATTCGAGATGGTGAGACTTTGGTTTCAGCAGGTGGAATTACCAAAGTAGGCTTCTTTAGCCCGGGAAATTCAACAAGACGATACTTGGGTATATGGTACACAAATGTATCCCCTATAACTGTGGTGTGGGTGGCTAACCGAAATTCACCTCTTGAGAATAACTCAGGAGTCCTCAAACTCAATGAAAAAGGGATTCTTGAGCTTCTCAATGGTAAAAACAGCACCATTTGGTCATCCAATATATCAAGCAAAGCAGTTAATTATCCAATTGCACAGCTCTTGGATTCAGGAAATTTTGTAGTGAAATATGGACAGGAAATTACCAATGAGGACAGCGTCTTGTGGCAGAGTTTTGATTATCCATGTGATTCATTGATGCCAGGAATGAAACTTGGATGGAACTTAGAGACTGGTCTAGAAAGATATTTATCATCTTGGAGAAGTGTTGACGATCCTGCTTTGGGAGAATATACTGTCAAAATTGATCTAAGGGGATATCCTCAAATTATTAAATTCAAGGGACCTGATATAATATCTAGAGCAGGTTCATGGAATGGCTTGTCGACTGTTGGAAATCCGGGTTCCACTCGTTCACAAAAAATGGTGATCAATGAAAAAGAGGTGTATTTTGAGTTCGAACTTCCTGATAGATCAGAATTCGGCATATCTTCATTGACCCCTTCAGGCACATCGCTGATTTTATATTGGACAACTCAAAGAAGCACCCGGCAAGCCGTCTTGTCAAATGCGGACAAAGATCAATGTGGGAGTTATGCTTTTTGTGGTGCAAATTCTATATGCATTTATGATGGTAACGTTCCAACTTGTGAATGCCTGAGAGGATATGCTCCCAAGCATCCTGATCAATGGAATATAGCAATTTGGTCAGATGGTTGTGTTCCAAGGAATAAATCTAATTGCACAAACAGTTATACAGACGGCTTCTTGAAGTACACAAACATGAAATTGCCAGACACCTCTTCATCATGGTTTAGTAAGACCATGAACCTTGATGAGTGTCAGAAGTCATGTCTTAAAAATTGTTCTTGTACAGCATATGCAAATTTAGATATCCGTGATGGAGGAAGTGGCTGTCTACTTTGGTTTAATACTCTAGTTGACCTGAGGAATTTCTCTGAATTGGGACAAGACTTTTATATCAGACTCTCTGCTTCAGAATTAGGTACTCCATCAATTTTTTTCATTTTGCTTTTAATTCCTGCCATTGGCTTCTTTGCTCTCTTTTCTGGTTTAATTTTTTTTATTTATTACATTGTTCTACGAGAAAAGGGTGGAGTAGGTAAGTCCATCAGAACATTCAATGGTGAGTTAAACATTCTATTTTTGTGGCTTGAAAACTATGATCAAGTGTAGAAAATAAATCAAACGAAGATCTGTAGTTATTACTCCTTTTCTGTCTTTTAGCTATTAATAATTATGTTAACTGAGTTGGTTACTAAACTAACCTTGGGTTAGTTGACCATTACTTTTGTTACTTGTAACAACCTTTAGGTCTACTATAAATACTTGAGATGTAACTACTTTCAGTTGAGTTAGTTAATATTAAAAACTCCATTTCTGAGTTTAAGCTTTTTCTCTCTTTTCGATTCTGAAATCCTTTTAGTGGTTTGCAAGATTTTGCTAACTACTACATAGACAATTATTACTAATTCATGTTAACTATTATATGACATTTATTTTTCAATTAAATACAATGTGTTTCTCCCCCACTCAGTTTAAATAAACTAAAGTTACTCTCTTCTTAGCTTCAGTCAATAGGGCTGTTTATTTTAAAGTCGATGACTGATCATGCTCTGTTTCTTTTAGATCATGGTGGCCAAAGAAAAATCAACAAAAAGATTGTAGCAATAGCTGTTGGTGTGACTATCTTTGGATTAATTATCACATGTGTATGTATATTGGTAATTAAAAATCCAGGTAAGTATATAGATATAATTTAGCATCCAATACTAACAATTAGGAACAAAAACAAAAATGTTCATACTGCGTGTCCATGTTTATATACTGTTATTTTCCAATGATTCAGGGGCTGCAAGAAAAATTTACAATAAGAATTACAGAAATATACTAAGGAAGGAAGACATTGATTTGCCAACTTTCAGTTTTTCAGTCTTAGCTAATGCCACTGAAAACTTTTCAACCAAAAACAAGCTTGGAGAAGGTGGCTATGGACCCGTATACAAGGTGATAAAGAAAACTGATATCCTTAACTTGTATTTTCCTTAAAAACTTTATAAAAATAGTAGAAGATTATTTTTCAGGGCAAACTGTTAGATGGGAAAGAGTTAGCTGTGAAAAGGCTTTCAAAGAAGTCTGGACAAGGGTTGGAAGAGTTCAAAAATGAAGTGGCATTGATTTCCAAACTACAGCACCGTAATCTTGTAAAGCTTCTTGGTTGCTGCATTGAAGGAGAAGAAAAAATATTGATTTATGAATACATGCCCAACCACAGCTTGGACTACTTTGTCTTTGGTTGGAGCCCTTATGATTTATTCTAAACATCTGCGACAAATTATAATCTTCTTATTTCTTATTTGTAGTGTATATGGAGACTGCAACTGCTACTAAATAGATGCATGTATTTATTTGACTAGATGAATCGAAAAGGAAATTGCTAGATTGGGATAAGCGTTTCGATATTATCAGTGGCATTGCTCGAGGACTTCTGTATCTTCATCAAGACTCTAGGTTGAGGATTATTCACAGAGATCTAAAAACTAGCAATATTTTACTAGATGAAAATTTGGATCCCAAAATATCTGACTTTGGTTTGGCTCGTTCATTTTTGGGGGATCAAGTTGAAGCAAACACAAATAGGGTGGCTGGAACATAGTAAGTCATTTGCTATATGATTATGATCTTTTGATATTGTGCTATCATGTTTTTAATCATTTTACTTTGTAATTTTTTTTCAGTGGTTACATGCCTCCTGAGTACGCTGCACGTGGGCATTTCTCGGTGAAATCAGATGTCTTTAGTTATGGTGTGATAGTACTTGAGATTGTTACTGGGAAGAAAAACAGAGAATTTTCAGACCCAGAATGCTACAATAATCTTCTTGGACATGTATACATATTGATCTTTCTATGCTGCTAATTAATATAAATTGAATTATTTCCCACCTAGTAATTTAATTTTTTCTTTCTTAGGCATGGAGATTATGGACTGAAGAGATGGCACTGGAACTACTCGATGAAGTGTTGGGAGAACAATGCACACCCAGTGAAGTTATACGATGTGTACAGGTAGGCCTATTATGTGTGCAACAAAGACCACAAGATAGGCCAAACATGTCGTCAGTGGTATTAATGTTGAATGGTGAAAAACTATTGCCAAAGCCAAAGGTTCCTGGATTTTACACTGAAGCAGAGGTTACATCTGAAGCAAATAATTCATTGGGAAATCCCAGACTGTGCTCAGTTAATGAACTTTCTATCACTATGTTCGATGCAAGATAGAAAATGGAGGAAATAAAATCTTAGGGCTTCACCTTCGAATGTGGAATATATAGTTTATCTAAGCAGACATAATTTGTGAAACTGATATATATTATGAACTCCAGCTTTATCCTTGTTTCATAAATCCAAACACATGCAACCAAATAGTTTCACAAAGACAAACAAATAAATACAGTCTTATAAAGAAGATTCTTTTTCAGATTCCTTAGAATGGACAAATCTGATTTTGTGAAATATTCAGATCCTTTAAAACATTGTGGTGTGAGTAATAAACAGCAAAGATGAAGAAGATCAGCTTCGTATAGTTATAACTTACCAATATGCAATGATTTTAGCTTTTCCACTGGGAATATTATGCATTAAAAGTTTAGGTTGAACACTAATAAGTATACAACTTAAAATATATTAGGCGATAGGTCTAGTTTAGACACGAACCATGTATTTAAGTTTAGATTATTGCTGCCTTTTGTTCTACAAAAATTGTAACATCCTCGTTTTCGTAAAATAAATTAAAAAAGATTTTATTTAAAAAACAAATACAATTTTAAAAAAATAATGAAGTTTTTATAATTAAATACATAAGGAAAAATAATTTTCACTACTATAAAACTTGTTTACTATGACGCGCAAATAACATCGATTGGTAGAACCTGTTCCACACTTTTTGCGATGTTATTCGGCAAGTGCACCAAGTCGCACAAGTAATATATAAAACGGTAAGAACTGAGTATCGTATCCACAAGAAATTTGTTTCACTCAGAAAATGTATGTTCAGTGAGCAAACATTTGTACACAACCAAAAGTGAAGTAAATATCAAGCTGAGTTTTTGTGTGGAAATCTAGTTAACCATAAATTGAATATCTACAAATTGAGAAGTAAAAATGGTCAAGTAAAAAGCATTGGGTTGTTCTACTGAATCTACCTTGATGTTGCCATACATTTTTCTCTATTTAATGTTATCCTAGTGTTCTTATGCTGAGAAATTACCCAAACCAAGATCCCTCGAGTGAATGGGCCTAACTCTCTTTAAACCTCGTCCTTAATCCCTCAACAAACTCAGCCTAAAAGAGTTGCATTAAGTCTACATCATAATATGGACTAGATCACTGCACTCCATTCCTAGACATACAATTTTCTAGCTTGCTCTATCAAGTTCTAAGGCTTTAAAGCACTTTCCAATGCTAAAAATCCTAACTATACATACAAATGGGTGATCAAGCCACAAACATGTAAAAATAAGCATGGATAGAAGTAATGAACACATAAAAGCAATATTAAATAGATAGTGAAAAAATATTACATCAAAGGTTCAGCAGAACTTCCCAACCAAGTGGTTTAGCCTTCCATTACAAGTAATGAACTTTCAATACAAAGGATAGATTTTGAGGGAAGAAAATGGCTAAGAATGGTTGAGGATGTCTTCTTCAACCTCTACAACCCTAATGTCACTCCTCTAACCTAGACTCTCTTGGTGGCTTTGTTTCTATCGCTCTAGCTTCTCCTTTGGCTCTGTTTTTTGACTCCTCCCTCTAGTTGAAACGCCCCGTTTCACTAAAGAAGGGCAGAAAAGAAAAAAATAATAATATAACAATACAACCTCCCCCCCCCCTCAGCTTAAAAATCCCGAGAGCTTCTCCCCTCATTTCCCAAAAGCTTTCTTTTCTTCTTACAACAGCCCACACCCCTCTCAACCTCATATCTTCCTTCCCCAAAACTTTAATCTTTCGATCTCTCACTCATATCCTCCCATGATTCCGAAATTTGTAAGCTTTTTACATCTTTGGGTGTTTCCAAGCACGAGGAGGTGACGGGAAAAAAAAGGAGGAAGATACTACGCGTTTTCTAGGTTTTTCTGTTTGATCTCTTTAAGGTAAATGTTTATGACCCATTATGTTAGATGAGTATATTATAGCACTGATTAGTCATGGGCTGTGAGAAAAAGAGTTAGAAGCTAAGTGTTAGAGATTATTGTGATTTTCTCAAACCCCTAGGTTTGCTAATTGGGGATTTTGTCTAATCCCTTGTTCTATTATTTGAATGCTTAGGTTCTGTGGAAAATATAGCGGTTGACCCTCCTAACAGCAGTAGAAGTCAGTGATTGCGTTGTTTAGGTGAGTAGCTAATATACTTAGCTATTTTCTCAAAGTTCATTTATGGAAAAGCAAGTATACTTTCGAACATATATATTTTTGGTGAGCTTTGAAAGTTACTTTGAGATCTTGATAATGGATAAGGATGAATGTTGAACTGTTTGTTTAATTTTATTTATGTTGAGTTCATGAATGATATATGTCGTTTGCTACAACGAAGAGATAATGTAGCCTATGGGATAATTTCTCATAGTATAATGATATGTGTCGTTTGCTACAACGAAGAGATAATGTAGCCTATGGGATAATTTCTCATAGTATAATGATATGTGCCGTTTGCTACAATGAAGAGATAATGTAGCCTATGGGATAATTTATCATAGTATAATGATATATGCTGTTTGCTACAACGAAGAGATATTGTAGCCTATGAGTTGATCCCTCATAGTATAATGATATATGTCGTCCGCTACATCGAAGAGATAATGTAGCCTATGAGTTAAATTCTCATAGTATATTTATATGTTCCATTCGCTGTAATGAAGAGATAATGCGGCCTACGAGCTAAATGCCGTAGTTATATAATTATTGTTCACCACAACGAAGAGATAATGTGGTCTATGTGCACATAGTAGAATAAATGCTTGATTATTTAAAGTAATTGTGTTGAATACCATATTATGAGAAGTTCTGAAATGTATATTCCTTGCGTACAGTGATTTCTAAAAGCAAGTTTATTTTTGTTCATTGCTTTCAAGAATGTTATTTTAATATCTTTTGGGAAATGGAAAGATTCATGTTAAATGGTGCTCTCTTTCATGTCTGCTTAGTATATTATGCTATCACTAAGTCCTTGTGACTTACCCCTTATTTTACTTCTTTTCTCAGATACCCAGTAGTGGAGTAACCGATTTCCTGGGATTCGCTGACACACCCAGGAACTTGATTACCTTTTTGGTAGGTCCCCATTGTGCCTGATGGATATTTTGGTTGTAACTCCAGTAAAATGCAGCTATAGGGGCCATGGTAGTAATAGGCTTAGAGAGAATCCTTTTATTTTGAAAATGTAAAGATATGATGATGATGAACTCATGATGTTTGAGACACTTGATGATTAGTAATTATAATCCCCTTTGGTATTCAATGGATGAGATGAGATACCAGTATATGGAATTGTCTAGGTATATATATATATATATATATATATATATATATATATATTGTGTTCTTTATAGGTTATGTTGTATAGGATAGGCTGGCTAGACTAAGGAAGTCATAGTCTGTGCGTCGGCCATGGCCAAGAGTGGGTCGTGACACTAGTTTACACCAACTTCAGTGTTTTGAAGGCTCCTTGACGTTTCAGATTCTGAAGGTCCGCTTAGCGAGATTGACTCGTTAAGCGAGAGTAAGTGAATTTTGGATTAGCGAGCTGGGCGCGCTGAGCACGAGAAGAGACAAACAACTTGCTAGGTGAGCTTGCAGCACGCTGGGAGAGCACATATATATATATATATATATATATATATATATATATATTGTGTTCTTTATAGGTTATGTTGTATAGGATAGGCTGGCTAGACTAAGGAAGTCATAGTCTGTGCGTCGGCCATGGCCAAGAGTGGGTCGTGACACTAGTTTACACCAACTTCAGTGTTTTGAAGGCTCCTTGACGTTTCAGATTCTGAAGGTCCGCTTAGCGAGATTGACTCGTTAAGCGAGAGTAAGTGAATTTTGGATTAGCGAGCTGGGCGCGCTGAGCACGAGAAGAGACAAACAACTTGCTAGGTGAGCTTGCAGCACGCTGGGAGAGCACATCTCTCATTGATTCACTTCTAGGGTTTCCCAGCACGCTATGCGAGCTGTATGCCTCGCTTAGCGGATGTCACTCGCTAAGCGCATATGCCTCGCTTAGCGAGACACCAGCGGCTTGAACCTTCTCTTCTATTAGCCTGAAATTGAAGTGGTGTTTGAGCATTAATTCACAAAATGGGAGTATCTACTATATAAAATCAAACTAAACATGAAAATATGTACAATTCCTACAAAAAGAACCATAAATTGGGGGAAAGAGGCTAATTTCATGTAACTATTCAATACAAAAGTTAGTCATAAATAACGACTAACAAACTCTCCCATATTCAATGTTTTGCTTGTCCTCTAGCAAAGAAATAACAGTTTACTTGTCCTCAAGTGATAGAATTCATTGTGGTTACTCAAAAGAAATGTGTTTGTTCTAAAGCATTCAATCATATGACATAAGTGGCAAGCAATACTTATACCAACAACTCTTCACAAAGATATGCAGAATTTCAAAAATATGAACATGATTATTAAGCAGCACAAGTGAAATAAGCTAGCAAGCAAGACAGGTGTCAATGAAGGTTCATCAAGCCTAATCCTCACGGTCACTGTTTCTCTCATAAGCACAAGTGTTTAAGGTTATTCTTTAAATCAACAACCAACACAAGTCTCAACTTTTTCATTTCATCTCATGCCATATAATCACAAACACACAAATTAAATCTGAAGGACTTTCTTGGCTTGTAATGAGGCTCGGCTACAAACAATTCATGGTTTTTCTAGGATGCAAAATTTAGGTTCTAGGAGAGCATTCGTCCTTAGATAAACTCTTTTCCCTTTTATTCCCATCTTTTATTGAAATGCCACAATCATAAGGCACTTAGCTTAAGCAACAACACACACAAACTTGCTTATTCTTGAAACTTCATTTTTTTTTTAGCAGTTTTTGCTTACTACTTCTTGATACAATTTTTCTGTGGTTGTTACTTGTCTTACCAAATTCATTCCCCAATACCTTCCGCCAAATTTGGAACAAATTTGCTTTGAACCATAATGCTCTCCTACAACCTAAAGAAAGGTAGATGGAAATTATAATTCAACTGTCTCAGGGTTCAACTCAATCAATCATATTTAAGCTCAAAATGGGTGCAAAGGATTCATCATTCATAAACAGGGTAAGCTATTTGGCTAAGTGGTTAATTCAATCAATCACGACCTTCATCATTTCCAATATCATGCATTCATTCAATATTTAGAGATTCATGCAAAAATTGATACTCAATGCTAGTCGTTCTCTCACAATTAAGGTTCACACAACTCACCGGGTTATGGCTAATGATTACCTTCACAATTTACCTGTCAAACAAACTAACATTTTCACCCACACCCCTAATTCATGTTCTTTCTCTTCTAATTGCCACATACTTGTTTGAAGCACGTGATTTAATATCACAATTCACTCAAGTCATGCAATCAACCAATTTCAAAACCAATCACAAACACCAAGATTTTAAATAAAAAGAACCATTGTGCATATAAATGTAAATTGTTCAAAAAGCTGAAAATTTTGCTAAATAAGTAACTGAACTAAAACTAAAACTGAAATTTAAAACTGAATCTAAATAATAGAAAATAAATAAGGCCCTATCTTCAATCATCATGTACTGGAGTGGGCTCATCATGAGGTGAAGAGGGAGCATCCTGGGTTGGCAAAGACGTATCTGGTGTTGGAGTGGGCCAGGGATCCTAGGTGCTCTGTGTCGCCACCATATCAGCTGCATAATTTGTGTCCTTGTCGGGGCTAGCAGCAAGAGTGACCTCTGGCATCTCCTCAGGTGCCTCAAATGGTGTGGCAGCAGGGGTGTCTTTAGGCGTCTCCTCAGCATCTGCCTCGGCCTCTGGCTACGGCTCCTAGGCTGTAGGAGCCTCACCCCCTCTCGAAGAAGAAAGCTGGACTCCTGGCCAGGCCACCTGGGCCATAAAGGCTTCTATGCTCATAATGAGCCTATACTGAGCCAAGTCATGGATACTCTGCATCACCAGGCATAAGCCATGGTGGAGGCTCTACAACATCAACATTATCACATCTAGTGCCTGCATAGAGGTTGTTTTATAGCTATTGTTCAGGTTCCATTTTTCAAACTTTGTTTCCCTATTCTGTGTATATTAGTGTTTAGTGTTTGTTTTATAGCTTTTTTTATTATTCTTTTTAAAAATAGTTTTTCATTTTCTAAAATCATAAAACTTTTTTTATCAAACAAAAATTTCTGGGTTTTTTGTTTCAATACCCGCAAGTTTGCAAGTGCTCACAAATCAACCATGTTTGATAAAATAAGATTCCTCTTAAAAAATAGTTCCAATTCATCTCCATGTTAAAAGTAAGAAAATGACAACTTCTTTGGGTTATTTTTGGCTTTTTTCTTTTTAAAGCACTTGTTTAGAAATGAATTTTGAAGACTTGATAGGTTTTGATTAGGAAATTAGTTAGTGGGTAGCATGAAACTGTTTTAGAAAAATGTTTTTATAACTAAAAAATGCAAAGAGAAATATGATTTTGATTTAAGTGATCAATTTAAGTTACCTTTCTAAGACGGTGGTTAGCTAAACAACGTCTTAAAAAGTTATCTTTCTAAGAGGGGTTTTATAGGACCGTCATAAACTTTCAACGACGTTAACTTCAAAGACGATGCAAAATCATCTTTGTATGTTATTTTTCACCATCGCCATTTGTGTTTTTTTTGTAGTAGTGTTTGTTAATTAAAATAATAGTTTTAAGGTAAATAAAATAAAGATATGTTCTTAGAAAAAAATGTTTTATTTATTCATTTGATAGAAAGTAAAATAGAGTTTCTTTTTATAAAATGATAAAATAAAGAAAAAATAGAGTAAATAATGAGCCCAAAGTATCCTAGCTATAAATAGAGACATATTAGATTAGTTATGCGCTTTCTTTCCTCTCAATTTCGTTTTCTCTTTTTCTTCTCCCAAAATCCTCTCGTTTTCTCGCATAGACAAAAACTTACCTCAGTAAAATGACGATATCCAAATTGTTAACCCTTGGATTGTCATGAAAATTGGATACCAGGTTTGGAACGCATTCCCCAAATTTCCACTGTTGGGATTTGTGCAATAATGTCTTTGATGAGAGCAATTCCCCTTACACAAAGACAGTGGAGCGGAGTTTTGATCTCTTCTCCTTCTCTCTAATGCTTGGAAAGCCTAGGACAACAACTAGAGGAAAAGCTTGAGAAATCTCAAAGAACTGCTAGAGATGCCACTATCATTGCCGGACTACACATGCGAGCTTACGTAGAGGTAAGTGATGAGTGATTCATAATTGGAGAGTAGTGAGAACATGTGTGAGATCCTTAGAGGATCAATTGGAATGAGTTTTTGGGTGTTTCTGCAAATTTTGATTCGTAACTGTGAATTATATACATTTGATAGACCAATTGATGTCCCGATAAGAAATTGCTACGAAATTAACGTGTTCTTGTGTTGAGTATGAACCCTAAAAATTGATTTTTTTTTCTAGTTAACATAAATTGTACTCTAAATAATCTTCTCTTTAATTGCTTATTTTATACAAATTACTTTCTTTGTTTTGTATCTTCCCACGATGATGATCAACATGTTACACACACACACACACACACACATATTGTAATAATAAAAGTAATAAAATAATAAATTAGAGAAAGTTGTAAAGTCAATGTCTATTAGTAATTTGTTTTGATATAATTTTAATTTAATTGTTGTAGAAACTCTTTTTAATTGAAAATAATATAGTTTGATTATATATATATATATATATATATATATATATATATATATATATATATATATATATATATACACATATGTTTTGTGTTATGCAAATATCATTACCGTGGGATGTGCATATGATTTGTGAAACGTGATCAATTGTTATAATGAGATTATAATATTGTTGTTGAGATTGAGCATATGTGCAAAATTGAACATGTGTTAATTTGTGAGATACACGTAAACATGTGATGATGGATTGTGATGTTGTGATATGTTAAAATTGTGGACATGAAATTTGGTTGTGAATAAGTGTGTGGTTAACACTTGATGTGACAATACTTGTGTTGTGAATTGTATTATACAATAATCCGACTGGTGTTTACCTTGAGAAAAATGTTTATGTGCAGCATTTAAGGGAAAATGTAGGATTCCTAGTTAGGAACCTAAAGTGTTAAATTATAGTGCAATGTGTTAAACATGTTTGAAACACAAGTGTGAGGTCATGAGTATTATATTATTCATGAGCAGTGTCTGCATGCAAAAAATTGTTTTAGGGGTTGGACTTGAATCAGGAAGGTGAGACCCTAACAGATTCTTCGAAGTCTAGACCTTAGGGGTAAAAACACTTGGTTTGAGTGTTCCTTTAAACCTATGTTGATCCTATATGGTTGGAGCATTCTTGCAAAACAGAGTGACATTGACTAGTCACTTTATGATTTTACTTAGTGAGATTGACCTAGTATACCCATTGTGTGGTGTGTCTTGTTATGTACTCCTAAGCGCTTAAGTATGGTTTTTTCACTAACATGGTACCACGGTGCATATAGGCTTGAGTCTTAGTATAAATGTTGTATAACGCCTGTGAATTGTTTATTATGAAATTGATGAATGTTGTTACGACTTGACTCAAGTGTGTGATTCATGTGTAATGTGATTGTTGATTGAAAAATGAATTTTAAATGATAAAGTGGAGAAGTAATATGGATTGTACGTATTAAGTTGAGGTATGTTATAAATACTTCTATAATTTATATTGATTACGTCTTTGGTTATTTGTATTTTATTTAGAAATATAATAACTCACTTCATGTGTGCTATTTGTGTTTGGATCTTGTGATGATCTTGAACTTTGTATTTGTGGGAGCAGATGACTATGTGAATGACTTTAAAGAACCTTGTGCTAGAGGATGCTGGAACACAATACTCCGATAGGATGAGACATTGGGGTATGAGTTTTTATTTTAATTGCATGATGTTATTTTGTTTTATTTTATTTCACTGTTTAACAATTTTTTTTTTGTAAACTTTGACAGTCCTTTACTGAGCCAAATATGTTTTTAATAAATTTTATTTGATAATAGTCAAGAGAATGTGGTTCTTTACCAAAATTGGTTTGATTAAATTCTATATTTTTATTTATTTTTTTGTTTATATGTATATCAGAATATAGGGTGTAACAAAAATGATATTTGTTACAATTTGTTTTGTCATAATTGGTTTGCAAATTGTGACAAGGTGTAATAATTAAACAAAAAACACATTTAAAATTTAGCAATTTGTAATAGAGTAACAAGATCCGTACATAATAAACTCGGTAACTCTGTTTAGGTACAAAATAGCATTGCTCAAATGTAAAACATTTGGCTAGTTTGCACTTAAATTTAAATAAGCTCCCAATTGGAAAACATTTGAAGGATTTAGTTTTTGCATCAACTTGTTGTTGCTATACCATTTTCTCTGCGACATTCAAACATAGTTTCCTTCCTGCTTGCTAACATCGTGTGGCACTATATTTTATGTAATTTAATAGGCTCAATGCAACAGAAAAGAAAATGCACTAGTCTTAACCAACACATGGGAAGAAAAGTGTTTACACCGAGGCCGAACCTTCAGCTGTCTTAAAAGATCTTCAATTCTTCATTGACTGCAAAGCATCTGCTGTGTGAAACAATGAGAATTTGATAGAGAATGTTGAGGTAAAAGAATCCGGTAGACAACGTTGATGTTCCTGTGGTAAAATTCTTGAGCCAAGGGGGTTTTGTTTCCAGTTTGCAACAAAATTCTTTTAGGTTATGATTATACACGTAATATGTTGAAAAGTTTTGCTCTCAATTTTTTTGTTAAAAAAAATAATTCATTTGACAGATTTGTTGTGTTGGTTTCAAGATTGATAATAGAAAGTTTCAAGCACGATAATTTGTGTTGGTCATTTGATTTTGGCAATGTCTGTTGAAATATTATGGCTGTCAATGTTTGAAGTTAATCCTAGGTTGAGTATTTGAAGTTAAACCCTGGTTCAGTTTGTCAATATTATACTGTTATGTCTGTCAAATTAATGATTTGGAATAAAGAAAAATGAGCATAAGTTGAGCATTTCAATGAAGGAAGAAGAACAATTTACTTTTATTATGTATCAATATATTCATTCAAAGTACCATTGATCAATAGTTGATATATTTAAATAAATTAAATAACTTCTCACATGAATAATGATTTAAATTATTTGTAATATTTAATTTTACATATTGAATTAATATGAAAGAAAACTTATTAAATAAAATAAATATAAAAGTTTACAGTAATTTAATAATACTATCTATGTACAAATTTATTTATTTTTACAATTAGTTACTTTAAAATATATATATTAAAAGATAATAAATTAAATTCCTGAATTTAAAATTATAAAATAATATAATATAATATGAAAATAAAAAAAATAGAAATTATATAAATATATATATATATATATATATATATATATATATATTAATAGTTATATTCAATTTTAATTATTTAAATTATAACTAATTAGATAAATTTAAATTAATGATAGAAGAATAATATTTAAGATAAATATAAACATTATTTTCATTGTAAATTTGATTTTATAAATTATTTTTTTAAAAAAAAAATTAATGTAATAATTAAATAATAAATATTAATGGCTTCACTCTTATATAAAATATGCTATATGTAAAAATATAAGTTACAAAATTTTTTGTATGATAAAATTAATAATATTTTTCAATTTTAAATTATGTTTTCTAAAATAATTCTTTATTTAATGATAAAAAAAATTAATTATGTTTTAAATTATTTTAATATCACATTGAAGTTACATAATGAATACCAATAAAATTTAATGATTACATGTATTAAAATACTATTGAATCATATTAAACAAAATTAATAGGAAATCATTATATACATGAATGAGTTTTAAGATTGAATTTTATGTAAAATAAATAAATTTGAACTCGAAGTTAACTTATTTGTGAAACAATTTCCAATTAAATTCATCCATAGTCATTTAAATGTATTAACCCTAATTATATAATTTTGATACTATTTTAAATAATAATTTTCACATTAATAATAAATTAAATAATTTTTGACAAAAGAAATAAAAATATTTAACATATTATATGCCACAAAATAATATATATCAAAATTTTCTAAGACATTATCATTATTACATATAATAAAATAGTAGACTTTATAATAATAATAATTATTATATATTAAAATAGTATATATATTATTTTTTTCTTTCTTTTTTTCACTTGGTTCTTTATAAGAAAATTTACTATTATTTAAAGCTTTTAATAATGAAATTATTTTCTAAAACTAATAATATTTATAATCATTGGTTATAATAAAAGATGTATTACCATTTTCATGTTTATTATCAAAATGATAGTTTTATTTTTTATATAAACTTCACTTCAAAGGGTTATAAATATTCATCCAAATTCTTTTCCGTGTGTTTTTTTTTTATCTTTTTTATTCATTATTATAATATCATTTCTTTCATTCATTCATTCTTTATTTTTATTTTCATTAAAACAAACACGTGTAATGCATACAGGCTTTTCAGCCAATAGAAGACTAAATTATAATTTTGGTCCTCCTACTTTTACATATCCATGATTTTGGTACCTCTAAATTTTAATTATAACATTTGATTTATCTGATTTTATAAATTGGTGATCTTGGTCTTCCTGATAGATTATTAATAAATAATTATGATTAATTGAGTTATTAAGTTAATCAAAATCATTAATCATTAAAAATAATTTAATAAAAAATTATTAATAATTCTAATTCTTCACAACATTGTGTTTCTCCTTTTCTCTATAAACACCTCTTTCACCTTCATTGATGCACACAACTCCACTAGCAACAATACTCATTAGGGTTAATAGTATTTTATTAAAGTTTTTTAATGATTATTAATTTTCATTTGATTTATAATTATTTTATAATCTCAAATAATCATAATTATTAGTTAATAATCTACTAGGAGAACTAAAATTGCCAATTTATAAAATTAGAAGATCAAATATTACCATTAAAAGTAAGAGACAAAAATTATGAATTTAAAGAACTAAAAGGACCATTGCTGAAATTAATACGATTAACATGGAAGGAGGTAAGAATGTAACGGTTGTAAAGTTAAAGGAAATTTGTGTATAGATATAAAAAACAAATACGGGGTTTCGTGTAATTTCCTAAAGTATATTCATTTATCTATTGGGCAGGTCTCTTATCTAGTTTTACATCATCACTTTTTCTGAATAGATGGGGGAATATATTAAAATATTGGTTTTTAAAGGAATTTCATAGAATCCTGAGAAAAATAAGAAACTATTTAATATATTATAAATAACCAAATATTTATAACTATCTACATATTAGAAATAGAAATGTTTGTTTTTAATTGTACATTATAATTAGATTTTATTTTTGTTTTTATTTTAATGTGCAATTTTGTTGTGCTTTTATTTTACATTGTAATTAGATTATGAAAATTTTGTTTTAAAAATATTTTTAAACTAATTCTCAACTATTTTATCTTATAATATAAAAATTAAAGTCTATCCTAAAAATGAATGTGATAGGTAAGTGGAGGGGGCATATCTAGTTATTAGATAAAATTATTCTTCAAGGCACACGTTAGTTAAAGACTCAGCCTTCATAAAGAGTAGGTGTCCTTAAAATTTAAATGTTGCCTAATTAATCGATAAAGCTGGTGATTGATTTCATTCTATGATCATAAAAATCAAACTGCTGTTTGATTCTTAATTACATTTTAAACGTGGTTCAACATAATCTTGTTGATTACATAAAAAATAAAATGTTGACTTAAATATGATTTTGATGCTTAATAAATATTAGATTTTACATTTTTTTTGTAATAAATTTTTGTTTTGCGATGATTTTTAATAGAACAACAATTTTTTTTATCGTTGATATTTATTTTTAGTCCCTAATAAATTAACAAATTTTGTGTTTATTTCATGATAAATATTTTTCATTTGTTATTAATACAAACTATAATAAAATAATTTAATTTATTAAGAAACAACCACAATTTTCTAGTTTATTATGGACTAAAATAAAATATCAAAGATAAAAAAAATAAAAGTATTATTTTATTAAAAACTTAACACAAAGTAAAAATTTATTATGGAACAACCATAAAAATTAAGTATTTATTAGAGATAAAAATATATTTAAACAAAAAATGTTTAGCTTTATATATAGTTGCAAACATAATTTAATAAAAATGGACGGTGAGATGGAGAGCTGCATATTAAACTCTTGAGAAACACGATCCCTTACCCAAGAGGGATACTCTCCTTCACTCACAAAATTTCTCTCTGGGATAACATGCCAATTTCTTCAAAAATAATATATAGGCTAGGATACTCGATCTAACTTGAAAGATCACATACCAATTTTTTCAGGTTAAGACCTCTGCAGTGTGGTTGTATATATCATCTTGCCAAAACTCTGTCTTTGCTACAGTGTTTTCCTAAATCAAGTTCAAATGTACACAATTTCACATTTAAAAAAAAAAAGGACGATACGGTTCATTTCTGCACTTTTGTTTTTGGATTGTCTCCATTCTAAAGGCTAGTTAACACTAGACGTAACCTGTCTTGGGTTTAATGATATTTTCCCCAAAATATTAGATGCATGGTATTGCTGTTATATTTAGGGTTGAGATGAGTTGAGTTGAACCGAACATGTTTTAATTTTGTTTTTCTTAGTAAAGGCTGTAGCCTGAAAAGCTTCTAAAGAGCTTACAAATAGTTTTGGGTCTGTCAAACAACCGTGTGACCATATCCCATGCCAGGCAAGTATAAAACTATCTAAGAATGATCCTCTAAAGCTCAAGTTGAGGCCCCTCATCGTAGAAGTTCAACAAGCCATTAATCATGCTCTGATCACACAGTCATGGTTCATCCACCAGAAGTTCTTTAAAATTCTTTTATTTAATGTTTAGTAAACAAATATTATATTTTAATTAATTCTTTGAATCTCGACAATCAACTAAATTTGTTTTTATTATGATTTTGAGTAAGTTGTTATGGCGAAATTGGTAGACACGCTGCTCTTAGGAAGCAGTGCTAGAGTATCTTGGTTCGAGTCTGAGTAGCCACACTCCATGCTTATTTCTATTCTTAGTATTTAGATTTTTTTCATTATATATGGTAGGTTTCTGTCTCCTTAGAATTCAAAGACACAGAGGTATGAGCCTATAGAACATGTCTTAATTTAATATGATGAGATTTGATTTACTTCAAACTCAAATTAATTAATTAATTTTTATATGCACCATATTTGTAGTCAACTTATTAAATAAGTAATGAGAGTAATTTTTATCTCTAGTTCAACTCAATTTATTAACCAGTAAGTTGATCAAATTAATTAATACATCCATTGTCAAATTAAATTTAAGTTGTTTCACTTGATTGTCGGTCACTCTAAGTTTAGTCCAAGTCAACTTTAGGAAATTTGCACGTAATATCTAATATCCGATTGAATGCTCGGGCAGTTGAGAAACTCAACATTACATTTACAATTACAAGTGACATTAAAGAAAGAAAATGACATTCAACTTGACAATGGAAATTACTTACTATTTTTATGTTGAAAAAATGCTAGTAACATTCCTTGTAATATACTGTTAGCCCATATTTTTGATGAGCTAAAAATATGCTCTAAATACGAATTTTGTCAGATTCTGTTTGAATCGAAAAGAAAGAAGAGTCTATTGAAAAGGATTCACAGGTTCAAGGAAATATTTACAAAATATAAGGCTAAGACAAGAAAGAGGGCTTCGAACCATTGGGCGAATCGAGCTGGCATATGGTCGAATCGAAGTCAAGGCAGCAAGATTTCTGGACTTAGCGCAATTTCTGACAAAACTTCACAAAATCAGTTCGACTTCGAAGCGATATGGATAACCGTTCTAAGGAGCAGTTATGTGCATGCAAGGTGTACGTAGCAAGACACTTGGCATTAGGATAGTGTTTCGACCGTTAGGGCAGTTTATTTTCGAATGTCTATATATAGCAGTTTTTTAGTCAGATTTCGGGGTCGCAAATCATTTCTACAAATCCTTATACACTCAAAGTACCCAGCGCAGAGAGAAACGAGTACACAAGGAGAATGTATGATTGTGAACCATTTTAAATTTCTGTAAACTTTACATTTCGAGTGCAATGCAATTTACGTTTCACTTTATAATTCCTGCCCTTTTAAATGGTTCATTCGATTGAATGAACTCGCTGATCCTTTAAATTCTGCAATTTACCTTTCCTTTGTCAATTTACTTCCAGCATTTCGTTTCTTTCAAAGAATTTTACTTTCTGCAAATCTCAAACCAATGAATGTTTGTTGCAACGATGAACATTAAAGGCTTTACGTTTAAAGCAAACACACAAATGGCATGCTCCTGAGATTCACTAGTTGATCTCGCAAGCAATTAACTTAGACTAGCGATTGTTTACCAGATTTCAACGTAAACAAATTGGCACGCCCGGTGGGACCGGTCAATTGTGTGTTTCTGCTTTAAATTATTATTAAAGTTTTATTCAGTGCTGTTGGTTTATTGCACTCTTAATTGTTTTGATCTTGTATGCATTTAAGAAGTGGGAAATCTGTTCCACACTTAACAGAATTTAAAACTCGTACAAGGATGGCTAGACCACCCCCAAGTAATCGAAACAATGACCTTCCAAATATGGAGGGGCAACGAACGCAGACATCTGTCAGTAATGCCAATATAAATTCTGGCATAGGAGCAATTCCTGACCAAACTGTTGGCACGATAAGTTCGACCGCTTCGACGGTTATGAATCAGACAGGGGTAACTTCTCCCATGACCAACATGACGTTGGCAAGTTCGACCACGTCAGCGTCTGCTTTTGCCCCATGGAATAACCCCAGTTTAGGGAATCCCAGTGGAAGTCCCTTTCGACCGCTTCAAAACCCTCTATATGGCATGCCTACATCTTTGATGGCAGGGCTGCAAAACTCTCAACCAAATGTAGAGAATCTTAATACGTTCTCTCCATCAGGGTCTGTAGCGGGCAATCAAGGTAGGGTAGTTCCTCAACATTTAACCAATACATCCGTTTTGTCACTCAGACAACAAATGGATGAAAGTAACCATGATATGGTTAACATGTTAACACAACAAATAGGAACTGTCATTAACCCCTTAATTCAAAATACAAATGACAGTTACCAAATGTTAACAAATCAAATAAGTCGAATTGCTGACTTTTTTGGGGCACCACCCATACAGCAACCACCAATTCGACAGATCCAAATACAGGCGCCTGTCCAAGAGATACAGATGCCTAACAATCCAGGGATGCAAATGGCTCAAGCACCACAACCAGTGGCACGCATAGAGCCACCAGCCCAACAGGTAGAACCAAACCCTGGTATAGTTTTGGTAAATAGAAACCAAAATGCTGATGAAGTAATAGGGAATATTCAACAAAACCGTTTCGATAGGCAGAATAACCTGGCCCAAATGGTCGAAACAATTTTAGTACAGAATGGTTTGAACTTAGGCTTACACAGGCCCAATTTTGTGTCTCCATTATCTGAGTATGTGTTACAGACAGAGTTACCAAGGGGTGTGAAAATCCCTAAGTTTACTAAGTTTGCAGGAGAGACAAATGAGTCCACTGTCGAACACGTTGCTAGATATTTGGTCGAGGCAGGGGACTTGGCTAATAATGAAAATTTAAGAATGAAATATTTCCCTAATTCCTTAACGAAAAATGCTTTCACATGGTTTACAACCCTTCCTCCTCATTCCATACATAATTGGAACCAATTGGAGGGGATTTTCCATGAGCAATTCTATATGGGACAGTCTAAGATAAGCCTTAAAGAGTTAGCCAGCGTTCGACGTAAGGCACTTGAATCAATTGATGATTATTTGAACAGATTCAGACTCTTAAAGGCAAGGTGTTTCACCCAAGTCCCTGAACATGAATTAGTCGAAATGGCTGCTGGTGGCCTAGACTATTCGATTTGAAAGAAATTAGATACCCAGTATTTAAGGGATATGGCTCAATTGGCTGATAGAGTTCGACAACTCGAACGATTGAAGGCTGAAAAGGCTAGAAATTTTAAGTTCCACAAGAAGGAAAAGGTTGCATATGTCGAAACCAATGACAGTGACCAGGAGTTCGATATTATTTATGAAGATATCGAAGACAATGAGGTTGATTTAGCAGAATTAAAACCTGGACCTCCTTATGTTTGTAAACTCCTTAGACCTTCCAATGGAAAAAACCCTGTTGAACCTAAAAATGATAAATTTGTGTCTAAAACTTATACATTTGACATAACTAAATGTGATGAAATATTTGATTTATTAGTCACAGATGGCCAAGTTATTGTTCCTAAGGGCTTGAAAGTACCCCCAATCGAACAACAGAAGAAAAGGGGTTATTGTAAATTTCATAATTTCCTTGGCCATAAAACCTCACGTTGTGTTCTTTTCAGGGATTTGGTTCAAAAGGCTCTCAACGAAGGGAGGCTCAAATTTGGTGAGAAACCAAAGGCTGTCCAGGCAAATGCTGAAACATCCAAAGCTGTTGAAACTCTTTATGCAGAGCCCCAAGAAATAATGATGGTCGAGGCAATGGAGTTGTCTCAGGTGCAAGTTCAGGACATATCTGAAGAGGATTACAACGAACAAATGAAGGTTGTGTATCCTCAGGCTGAGGAGGATTTAATTGATTTCTTGAATAGATGCAAACTCGAAAACAAGATTGTGATGCTCTGCCCTCGCTGCAGTGCAGTATGTGATAGGGAGGCTACTGAGGGCCTCAAAAAATACCAAGTTGTTAACAAGGGGGCAAAGCAGAACCAACGTTTCGATAAAGGCAAAAGGGTTATGGTGCAGTCGAACACTAATCAGAAGTCTGGTCGAAGGAATACTTTCGCTCCTCCTGGTTCAGTTCCGGTCGAAAAATGGATGCACCAGGGACTCATAAGGTTCAACAAAGGAGCCATGGAAGTAGGTGGTTCGAGTGGAACGAAGCAAATTGGCCCACAGGAGGCTAATAAGTACTCTTATAGGAACAATTACAGAGGAAAGAATCCTATGACGAGGACCCAATGGCGCAGGTTCCAGCGTCAGAATAAATTGGCTCAACAGAATCTGCAAACGGGCCAGTATAAAGAAGTGTCTAGGAGGCCAGTAAAGGAGAGACTCCTGCCTCCAGTGGATGAAGATAAGATGGAGGATGAGGATCTACTGGATTCTGAACCAGACTCTGATGTCATCTGTGTGGTATCTATCTTGCCATCTGAATATGATGTACAGTCTGAGGTTACTGAGATCGAAGGTGAGTTCGATCATTTTGATATGGCTGATCCAAAGCCAGTGTGCTACTATGTTATGAACAATGGCTGTGTGGAAGAACAATTAGCTTATTTCGAAAAGCCAGATTTTCAGATGAAAAGTCATCTCAAACCTCTTTTCATCAGGGCAAAAGTTGAGAATGTTGGAATCAACAAAGTGCTCATAGATGGAGGAGCGGCTGTCAACTTAATGCCTCGATCTATGCTCTACAAGATCGGGAAACATGACACTGATCTATCTGCTCACAACATTGTGCTCTCTAATTATGAGGGCAAAACTGGCTATTCTTTGGGAGCCATTCAAGTAGATGTTGCTGTAGGCAGTATAGTTCGACCAACTCTATTCCTGGTGATACAGTCCAAGGCTAATTTTAACTTGCTATTAGGAAGGGAATGGATCCATGGAGTTGGGGCTGTGCCATCTACTCTCCACCAGAAACTCATTATCTGGAGGGAGGATGGGATTGTTGAAAATATAGAGGCAGATCAAAGTTTCTATAAGTCAGAGATTGATAATGTTACTCCACAAACCTTTGACAAAAATTTGGCTAACATAGCACCTTGTGGTGACAAGGAGACTGCTTTCGAGTCAGGTGACAATGTTATCCACTCTGTCAAACTCCATCCTACCCATGGATTTATATGGGAGAGGGAGGAAATTAATGTTGTTTCCTCTGAAGATGGAGTCATTCCACCAACTGGGTGGAATATATATGAAGATTAATATGACTGAGGCCACTGCATGGGCCAGAATTATGGCTTATATGGCCGAAAATAGACTAAATACGGCCCTTGAGGCTGAATTCCAACAAAATATGGCAGTTGAAGCCAAGATCGAAGATCATGAAAACAAAGAAACAAAGGATCGAAGACTGGACTGCATTTATGATGATGAGCCACTGGGTTTTGAGAAAAATCCCATAAGTGAGGCGCCAAAGATGCAGGCTCAAGATCTTTTGGAGGAGATCGACATTGGAGATGGCTCGATAAAAAGGCCAACCTATATCAGTGCCAATATCACCTCAAGTCTAAAAGAAAAGCTGGTGCCTCTTCTTAGAGAATTTAAAGACTGCTTTGCTTGGGATTATCACGAAATGCCTGGGTTAAGCAGGGAAATGGTCGAACTGAAATTACCTATTAAGGAGGGAAAAAGACCAGTAAAACAACTACCAAGAAGATTCGCACCAGAAATCATGTCCAAGATTAAGGAAGAGATCGAAAGGCTGCTGAGGAGTAAATTCATCAGATCTGCCAGTATGTTGAATGGTTAGCAAATATAGTCCCTGTCATTAAAAAGAATGGAACTCTTAGAATATGCATAGATTTTAGGGATTTAAATAATGCTACACCTAAAGATGAATATGTTATGCCAGTAGCAGAAATGTTAGTAGATTCAGCAGCTGGCTTCGAATTTTTAAGCATGTTAGATGGTTATTCTGGTTATAACCAAATATTTATTGCTGAAAGTGATGTGTCAAAAACAGCATTTTGATGCCCTGGTGCTCTAGGCACTTATGAATGGGTAGTTATGCCTTTTGGGTTGAAGAATGCTGGGGCCACTTATCAAAGGGCCATGAATTCCATGTTTCATGATTTTATTGACACATTTATGCAAGTTTATATTGATGATATAATCATCAAATCCTCCTCGGAAGATAGCCATTTGGATTACCTTAGGCAATCTTTCGAACGAATGAGGGAACATGGATTAAAAATGAATCCATTAAAGTGTGCTTTTTGTGTGCATGCAGGAGATTTCCTTGGTTTTGTGGTGCATAAAAAAGGCATTGAGATAAATCAAAACAAGACAAAGGCTATTCTGGAGACGAAGCCTCCTTCGACCAAAAAACAGCTTCAGTCTTTGCTAAGAAAAATTAACTTCTTGAGGCGATTCATTTCGAATCTAAGTGGCAAAGCTCAAATTTTTTCGCCATTACTTCGACTCAAGAAAGATGAACCATTCAAATGGGGTGAAGAGCATCAAAAGGCTTTCGATGAAATTAAAGAATATCTGATCAAGCCTCCTGTGTTAATGCCTCCTAGTCGAAATAAGACTATGAAGTTGTATATTGCTGCGTCTGACAAGACTATTGGTAGCATGTTGGCTCAGGAAGATGATGATGGCGTAGAGCATGCAATTTATTATCTTAGTCGTGTACTAAATGATGCAGAAACTAGATATACTGCCATAGAAAAACTTTGTCTTTGTTTGTATTTCTCTTGTGCAAAACTTAAGCAATATATAAAGCCTGTTGATGTTTATGTGTATTCTCATTATGATATTATTAAGCACATGTTGTCAAAACCTATTTTACACAGTAGAATTGGAAAATGGGCTTTAGCATTAACAGAATATTCTTTAACGTACAAGCCTTTGAAATCTGTTAAGGGTCAAATTGTGGCAGATTTTATTGTAGATCACTCAGTGATCGAAATGCCGCAAGACTATGTCGATACAGAGCCTTGGATTTTGTATTTCAATGGTTCGAAACACAAACATGGAACTGGAATTGGAGTTTTAATAATATCCCCCAATAAAGTTCCAACTAAATTCAAATATAAAATCAAAGGGCTTTGTTCTAATAATGAGGCTGAGTATGAGGCTCTAATTACAGGCCTTGAAATTTTAATTAGCTTGGGGGCAAGAAATGTTAACATAAGAGGTGATTCAGAATTAGTGTTGAGGCAATTAACACAAGAATACAAATGTGTTAATGAACACTTAGCAAAATATTTTGTTATGGCAAGTTCTCTTCTGAATCATTTTGATTACATTAACATTGAACATATACCTCGACTAGAAAACAAAGAAGCAAATGATTTAGCCCAAATAGCTTCAGGGTACAAAATGTCGAAGGAAAAGTTAACTCAGTTGATCGAAATAAAAGATAAACTGATGTCACCAGAGCCATTAAGCACTAAGTTGCCAATGCCAAAACTTGTGGGGGCAAGTATACCACAAAATAATGAAGATGAAAGCATGGATGGTTTCCAGGGAAAAATTCAAATTTTGGCCATTGACAATATGTTAGATAATGATTGGAGAAAGTCCATTGTTGAATATTTGGAAAATCCAATAGGCAATGTGGCTCGAAAGGTCAAATATAGGGCTTTAAATTACGTGGTTGTGGGAAATGATTTGTTTAAAAAGACTGCAGAAGGAGTGTTGCTAAAATGTATAAGTGAATCAGAAGCATACTTGGCAGTTTCCCATGTTCACAGTGGGGCCTGTGGTTCACATCAAGCAGGCCATAAAATGAAATGGCTTCTATTTCGACAAGGTTTGTATTGGCCTTCGATGTTAAAAGACTGCATAGAATTTGCTAAAGGCTGTCAGGAATGCCAAAAGCATGCAGGGATACAGCATGTACCTGCTAGTGAGTTACACTCCATAATCAAACCTTGGCCTTTCAGAGGATGGGCTTTGGACTTAATTGGTGAAATCAAGCCTGCTTCTTCTAAGAACCAGCGTTATATCATAGTTGGTGTCGATTACTTTACAAAATGGATTGAAGCAGTCCCTTTGCCAAATGTTGATCAGGAAGCAGTAATTAGTTTCATTCAAAATCATATTATTTATAGGTATGGTATTCCCGAAACAATTACCACTGATCAAGGTTCAGTTTTTACTGGACGAAAAATGCAAGAATTTGCCCAAAAAACTGGCTTTCGATTATTAACCTCAACACCATATTACGTGCAAGCAAATGGTCAGGTCGAAGCAGCCAATAAGATTGTAATTAACTTGATTAAAAAACACATTGCCCAAAAGCCAAGAAATTGGAATAAAACGTTAGATCAAGTTCTATGGGCATGTAGAAATTCTCCTAAGGAATCAACTAATACTACCCCATTTCGACTGACTTATGGGCATGATGCTGTACTTCCGGTCGAAATACATTTGCAATCAGTCAGGGTGCAAAAACAAATGGACATTCCAATCGACCATTATTGGAAGATGATGTCAGATGAATTGGTTGATTTAGATGAGGAAAGATTAAGAGCATTAGAAGTTTTGACTAAACAAAAAGAAAGAGTTGCTAAGGCTTATAATAAGAAAGTGAAGTCAAAAATTTTTAATATTGGAGATTTAGTTTGGAAGGTTATCTTGCCCATGGATAGTAAGGATCGAGCCTTGGGCAAATGGTCCCCAAATTGGGAAGGACCGTTTAAAATAATTCAGATCTATTCGAATGGTGCTTATGAGTTGGAGGAGCTAACCCCTCAGAAACGTACTTTGAGTATAAATGGTAAGTATTTGAAAAAATATAAACCAACACTGCTCGAAGTTAAAATAAGCATAGAATAAGAGAAATACTGGAAACATAAAAATGGCGATAACAGTAAATTGCCACAAAAGGGTATTTGTCAATATTACATCAAAAGTAGAATCGAAATACAGAATTCGAAATAAAGAAATCACAAGTTCTACAGATTCTTGACTAAATCCCCGTACAGCTTTTTCAAGGAGGCCATCTCTTTAGTTAAGACCTGGTCAGCATTCTCCATAACCTTTGCCTCATCTGCTATAGCTTGAGATGCGCTAAAGGCCTTCAGGCCTTCCCTCCCTTTTTCATCAACCAGTTTCTGGATCGAGTTAGCGGCCTTCTCCTGGAGTTCCTTGCGTTTGGCCTGCTCTGTCACAATTTTCTGCCTTAGATCATCGACTTGAAACAGCAGATCCGTAATAGTTGCTTCCCAGGAAGAGATGTTATCATCACAATCTTTGATCTCAGAAGACCCTTCTTTCGCCTCTTTGGTGAGACGTTCGACTTCATGTTGAGCAGCTCGGGCTTTCTCGAGCAGAAGGGTATGTGCCTGTTTCTGGGCATCTAGTCTTGTGCCATTTTCGCGTTTTTTCTGCACAGCACTTGCAAACTGGTCAATGATGGCCTCGATTTGGATAACTTTGCCTAGAGTCTCATCAGAGGTAAGGGGGTTGTGCAATTTCTTCAAAAAGTTCAGGTGCCCAAAGGCAGCAGAGGGGTTCTCTTCAATGGATTTAAGCACATCTTTCAGTGCGTATTCCGTTGATAACTTCAAAAGTAGAGAATCTTGGCGTACTGAAGAGTTTATTTCAGCATCAGATGAGGTCGAAGCACCAGGAATCTTGTCACTTGAGGTGTTGGCTTGACTTGTGTTCAGCAGGAGTCGAAGGGCTGCAGCAGGGTCTTCATTTTGCATTTGAATGAATGTATCTTCTGCAATCCCTATGCTAGCAGAAAGTTTAGATGTCGAGGATACCGGGTAAATGTCTGAGCCTCCAGCTTCAGCCTCTTTTATGGCATCTTCATCAAAAAAGTTTTCTTCAGATAAACTTTTCTGACTCGATTCATGAGAAATGGTATTATCTGACTGGTTCGGCTCATGTTGATCATCAACCTCTGCCCAACCATGAGGACTACTGGATCCAATGCCGTGACCTTCATCCCATTCCTCAACATTCACTGCATCCGCCTCAGGAGCGGGAGATGTTCGCGCACATAAGGGTATTTCTTCTGCAGAAACATTTCGTTGCACCTGATTCGAATTGTCATGGAAAAAGGTTAACAAATAGTTTCGTATAAGCTATGATTAAAATCACATTAAGAGAATGATACCTCGACGGCAGGTTGTTCTTGTGGTAAGTTCGGTTGCTCGACAGGGTTGCCCATTTCAGCAATAGAAGGAGCAGCTTCTACTTCAGTGCCGTCAATATCGGTCGAAGGTGGTGGGACGTCAACAGGTTGATTGTCACCTTGTTCTTTTGAAGACTTGGTCTTTTTCTTTTTCTTCTTGGCTGGCTCACCACCCTCGACAGTCACAGAAGGTTCAGGCTCGACCTGCTTCACTTTCTTTTTCTTCTTAGGCATTTGAGCCTGGGAATTGCCTGCCTCTGTTTGGTCAACAGATTTGGTCGAAGTCGTAGGTAACTTTCTTTTTCTTATGAGAGGTCTTTCCTCTTCTTCCTGTATTACGAGGGTAAAGAATTGTCAGAGTATAGACTTGAAAGAAAGCTATAATATTGACATTAGAAATAAAACTTGCATCTTTTTCTTCGTCT
Source organism: Glycine max (assembly GCF_000004515.6). Classification (NCBI taxonomy): domain Eukaryota; kingdom Viridiplantae; phylum Streptophyta; class Magnoliopsida; order Fabales; family Fabaceae; genus Glycine; species Glycine max. The sequence continues at coordinate 16,366 of NW_024464687.1, read as the reverse complement.
AATTCGACGCCCGCATGCTTCGAGCGTTTGCAAGTCGTGGTGGTCTCAGTACTATCATCTTTCCTTTGACTCTGAAAAAATAAAGAAATATGAGGCAAGATGTTAAGATTAAAAGATAAGTTCAGAAGAGTTACCTTCTCTTCTTGTTTCTCTTCTTGGATTTTCACCCCAGTGGGTTTCTTGGGTCTCACGTCGGCTCGAGACGTTTCAGCACTCCTCTTCGTCATGGGTGCTTTGCCTGAAATTAATAATCTTAGAAAAGGGAAAATACATATCAATTTAGAAAAGTCAAAAGTAAGTTAATACCTCGAGCTTGAAGGCTTGAGCGAATATTCTCGATCGTTGGTTGCGCAAAACCACTCTCAAGCCTGGAGATCATGATAGTAGTGTCTCCAACCGAACGGGTCGAATAATATTTTTCCCACCAGGTAACAAACCCCATGGTGCAGAAGTGGGAATGGTTGAACTCAAAAGGATGCAGGTTATAGTTTTCATCAAGAGAAATCTTCAAAAACTTCTTGAAGGTCTTTTCCGAAAGATTGGCCCCTCTTATGACGTCTTGAGGATCTTCGAACAAGCTTTTAGGACGAATTTGCGAGAGGCCAAATTGTCTTGAAACCAAATTAGGCTGGTATCCAACCAGACCTAGATAGTTCGATTGAACACCTGTACGACAAGACAGGATCTGTGGATTCAAGTAAAATGACCATATTTCGTTCACCTCTTCTTCATTGTCCGGATCGACAGTAGGGAAATAGTCAGTGAACCAGGCCGGGCCAATTTCTCGATTAATGAATGGAGCATGTTGGGGAAGAAACTTGTCAAAGCTCAGGAAAACCCTCATATACTTTAGGAACAGCTTTTGTGAGCTTGGATCCAAGGTCTTGGGCGTTAGTCGAAGTGCTCTTTGGCCTTCGATCGAGCGATTTGCAACTTCTTCAGCATAATCTTGTGGGATTATTAATCCCATTTCCTGTTCAAAAGTGGCATTTAGCCACAACTGGAGAAGCCACATAGGCCCAGACACTAAGAAGGAAGACCCATCCTTCGATTTCTTCAGATCATCGCATGCCTCACCAAGTGATTCGTATAGTACTGCTAACAAGAGGCGTCCAAATCCAAAGTTCTGACCTTCATGAATTTGTAATGCCATTGGAATAAATCTTTTGGCTACTTGCAAGGATTTCGTGCAGAAGACATAGTGAGATAGCCACAGGGTTAAGAAGGCTACGTGCTCTTCATCAGAGACCTCCTCTTCGACTGGTCCTTTGTGTTCAGCTATATATTTGGAAAAGGTGTTCTCCTTATATACTAGCTTGATATTATCACTAGAATTAGTGGGGTCGTAAGTTTCTCCGCTAGGCCTAAGGCCTGTGAGGGCGGCCACATCTAAGAAAGTAGGGGTCATCATACCACACTTAAACTGAAAGGTGTTGGTAGAAGATTCGAAGAAGTGCATAGCTGCTATCAGCATTTCTGGTCGATATTCAGGACCAGATCGAGAAAATTGTATCAAATCAAAGATGCCATATGTCTTCCAGAAATCCTCATACGCTTGTTCGACTCGATCAAGCCAAGGCAGGTAATCCCTATGGGCTATTGACGGGGCGGATCGAAAGAGTTTGTTGGGTTTGCTTAAACAATTAAAGTTGTAAGGCTCACTATCAAAAATCCTAGGTTCGCAAGTTTGGTAGCAGGGAAATACCTTACTCATTTTACTCGAAAGTGATGCTTTGTCTGGCAGGGGTCCACCAAAAGCGTAAACCGTTCTTTCCACTGCAAAAGGGATCATCACCTCTGATTCCCAGGTTTCGGTCTGTTCTGCGTCACCATGTGGTTCTGGAACTACCTTTTCTCCATCATTCCTGACTGTAAAGTGTTGCCACTTCCCAGCAAACGGAACTGCTTGTCCTTGCGACATCGTAAGAAATCTGAAAAGGGATGATTCTTGCGAAGGGTTTGTTAACTGGTAGAATCAGTGAGTAAAAGCTTGGATTCACGAGGAACAGTGGCAAAGTTCAGAGATACGGTGAGGTTGATGATGAAAGGAGTAACAAGTTGATATGAATATCTGAAAATAAGAAGGTTTCGCCGGAGGTAGTAGATACGAATTAGAAGAAGAAGGGTTTTGGAAGCAAAGAAGCTGAAGGGGTTTTTCTGGAGGTTTTGGCGCTATTTATGGAGTTTCACTTTAATAAGGAAAAAAAAATATAATAATAATCAATTGTCAAAAATCAATCAAATCAGATTTCCCTTCCGACTTCCCAGCGTGACACGTGTCCCACTCTGCCTAGAAAAGTGGAATTAATGATGGGTAGTGGGAGATCGAGGCGTCGGTTACACAGTAAACGTGCAATCATGTCGCCATTTCAGGAAAACTGGTAGAAGAAGAGAAAAAATGTCAACTTCTCATCTTCCTTCGATCTCGAATCGAAGCAGACATTTTTTGGGGGCAATTTGTTAGCCCATATTTTTGATGAGCTAAAAATATGCTCTAAATACGAATTTTGTCAGATTCTGTTTGAATCGAAAAGAAAGAAGAGTCTATTGAAAAGGATTCACAGGTTCAAGGAAGTATTTACAAAATATAAGGCTAAGACAAGAAAGAGGGCTTCGAACCATTGGGCGAATCGAGCTGGCGTATGGTCGAATCGAAGTCAAGGCAACAAGATTTCTGGACTTAGCGCAATTTCTGACAAAACTTCACAAAATTAGTTCGACTTCGAGCGATATGGATAACCGTTCTAAGGAGCAGTTATGTGCATGCAAGGTGTACGTAGCAGGACACTTGGCATTAGGATAGTGTTTCGACCGTTAGGGCAGTTTATTTTCGAATGTCTATATATAGCAGTTTTTTAGTCAGATTTAGGGGTCGCAAATCATTTCTACAAATCCTTATACACTCAAAGTACCCAGCGCAGAGAGAAACGAGTACGCAAGGAAAATGTATGATTGTGAACCATTTTAAGTTTCTGTAAACTTTACATTTCAAGTGCAATGCAATTTACGTTTCACTTTATAATTCCTGTCTTTTAAATGGTTCATTCGATCGAATGAACTCGCTGACCCTTTAAATTCTGCATTTTACTTTTCTCTTGTCAATTTACTTCCAGCATTTCGTTTCTTTCAAAGAACTTCACTTTTTACAAATTTCAAACCAATGAATGTTTGTTGCAACGATAAACATTAAAGGCTCTACATTTAATGCAAACACACAAAATGGCATGCTCCTGAGATTCACTAGTTGATCTCGCAAGCAATCAACTTAGACTAGCGATTGTTTACCAAATTTCAGCATAAACAATGTGTCAAAACACATGTTATTTAATGAATTTTTGGGTCCAAATTGTCCTTATTTTTTTCATAGAGATATTTTGATATTTTGGATTTCACTAAGTTCGAGAACCCCTCAAAATAGATTTAAAAACACAATTTTAATGTACATAATAAACACAACCCCAATCATCATCAACACAACCTAGACCATCAACCACGTGAACAATAACAAAATAAAAACAAAAAAGAGAGAGGAAAAAACACGTTCCCAGATCATCCTTTCAAATTCAAAATTGAAAATCTTTGGACATGTGTCTCCCTTGTTACCTTTTCGACGCCAAAGTCGTCGATCTCAACACCACGAATCTGAGTTCTATATGCCTCAACAATCAACAAACATACATCCAACACAGGGATCCCAACTCGCCACAGTCCCCACTGACCGAATCAAACCCAACTCGCGCATCCAACAACGATTCATAAACTGGGGTTTGGTGGGTGTGCCTCGGGCTCGTCAGGATTTGGTAGGTGTGCCTTGGGCTTGTCGGGGTTTGGTGGGTGCACGACGGAGTTGTCAGGGTTTGGCGGGTGCGCGGCGGAGTTGTCAGGGTTTGGTGCATGTGTGACGGAGTTGTCAAGGTTTGGTGCGTGCCCGGCGGCTTTGCTAGATTTTGGTGGCTGCGTGACAGATCGCTGACGATGGTCTGCCACCTTGCAGATCTTAATCGATCCCCGTTGTATGCGACAAAGAGAAGGTTTTGCAGAGTGTGGAGTGTGTTCCGGTGGTGGCGGAGGAGAGGGAGGTTGCGTCGTTTGATGATTGGGGAGGTGGCGGAGGTGTGTTCCGGTGGTGGGTTTGAGAGAGAGAGCAACTTGAGGGGTTTCTAAGTGATGAGGGTGTTTTGGACATTTCATTTAGAAGCGATAAAAGAAATGCATTCTAACAAACGAATTATAAGTGTAATAAACCTTAAATACAAAGAAACAATGTAATTTACTCGGTTTAGCAATCCAATAATTGTGTTTGTAAACAAGAGTGGGTTAACAAAAATATATAACATAAGTGGTATAAGATAAATAATTATTAAAAATACCCATTATAAATTTGAGTAGGATTAATATATAACAATTAATATTTATGTTCGTTGGCTTTGTTTTGGAAGAAGAAGTGCTCTGTGGAAATGAGTCAAAAGGAACCACACACTCGGGAGTTCTGCAAGAATGGTTTGGCATCAACTGGTGGACCTCTCGTGCTTTTGCTCTTCTTATTGTTGCACGCTTCATAATGTTTCCACTTGTTATGTTAAGGCGTGTTGGTCAGTGCTATTACTATACCCAAATGCACAAGCAAAGAACCATTTGGCTAATTAAATAGTTTTCAATGTTTTATATGTACAGATTCACTTAGGTATAGTTCTGCAATATCAATCCTACTAGCATTGGTCTTTATTACAATATGCTCATCAATGGCGTTTAGTGCATTGATCTTTTCACCACCGTCCCAGTGTTTGTCACGGGTTTTGGATTCCACCTCAATGGTTTGTTTCAAGATTATATCACTCCCAGCTTGACTATATAATATTTTAAAAATTAAGATAACCCGAACCTCTATTTATTAGTGAGTCAGCATGAGATTTGGCAAAAAAATAAGATCAAGTGTTGAATAGGGTAAAAGAGGAGATATTGCTAACATTTCTGTTTAATGATGATTTGGTGCAGTTCATTCAATTAGAGCAGAGCTTGGAAAAGTTGCACATATGGGTTTGGCCACGCGAATTTCATTAACAATCTGTGTAGCAATTTACTTTGCTATTGGCTTCTTTGGGGATTCCATCATGCCTGACGTGTTGATAAACTTTGACCAAAACTCCAACACAAGTTCTTAATGACATTGTTCGATAAACCTATGCACTCCATCTTGCACTTGTGTTCCCCATCATGAACTATTGCTTGAGACCAAACATAGATGAACTAATTTTCCCAAACAAAAATATGCCTCCCTTGGCCTCAGACACCCCAAGATTTGTGTCACTCTGACTTTGCTAGCCCTCACATACTTGTTGGCCGTCGCCATCCCAAACAATGGTATTTTTTTTTTCAGTTTTTGGGATCCACAACCATTGTTTGTCTCTCATTCATCTTCCTGCTCAGAGTAAGCAAATGCACATATATTTAATTTTATATGTTGCACCATTTAATTTTATTTATTTGAATCTCTTGATGGTAAGGGTAAACAAATGCAAACTGTTGCTTTAATAAAATCATAGGCATTTATCTTACAATTTTATATATTGTATCTTATTTTTATATTTTTTTAACTCATCACCTCATTTTTATGTGTTAGATTTATTTTTCTAAGTATTTATTTTAAAATTTTATATTTATTATACACTTTAATTATATAAAATTAAATATTTATCATTGAATATAATATTAGTTTAGTTTGAAACTTAAAAGTATTTATAAGTTTGCTTTAAAGTAATATAAATGTTAACCAATAATGCATTATGAACACTAGTTAAAAAAGTAAAAAAAAAAAATTGTTGGAAGACAAAAAATAATGCACTGATTTTGAAATGCACTCCTACATGATTTTTTTTAATAAAATCTTATTTCTTTTAATTATTTAACCAGTTAGAACAATGTGTAGCTCTTATATTAATTCCTGAGATGTTACTTGCTTGGCTCCTCCTATTTATAAGATCGTTTAAAGAAAATCATTTGCCCCTTTAACAAGATCTTTTTTTAATTTTCAGAAGCATTAATTATTTGTTTTCTTAAAGTATTCTTAATTAATTGTTTTCTTTTCAAACATTAATTAATTAGATGAAAAATAATTAAATATAGAGATAAATTTAATTTTAAAAAAAGAGTACTTTTTTAAAAAATAAATCATTAATAAATTTAATGTAATTAATTAAATTAATTATTTTTTAAAAGAGTATGAATGAATAGAAAGAATCTTATTTTAAATAAGAACAGAGAGGGAGTATTATCACGTTTTTAAAAGAAAAAGAAAACAAAAGTTATTATTATAACTATTTTTAAGCTTAATTAATATCGTCTGTGTTTTTAGTACTTTATTGATTGATTTCAAATGCAGGAGTGATGACCAATTAGAGAAAAGCTGCATGAGATTCACTATAATCCACTTCCCCGTCCAAGTTAATTTTGGTTTTGGTGTCCACATTCTATACGCTTCTCATTCATTCTTAAACCTGTCACTCATAATATATAACACCTGCCACAAGTCCCACTTCAATTTATAATCTTACCCTTCACTCTTCTCCCCAATACACCTCCACCTACTCCATTCACCAACGGCATTATGGTAATCCACTAACCTTAATACACTCCATTTTAGAAATCCAAACTTTCCTAAGTTAATCATGAATAAATAATATTACATCCAATTTTATATATAAGAAATAAAAATTAATTTTTTTTTCAATTATAAGAAGAATCTTCATTAGGATATTAGTTAAAAAAATAAAGAGAGAAAATAGTTGTCATAAATATCATAAAAGAAAATAAAAAAATTATAAATAACATAATTGTATATATTTTAATAAAAATATTTTTCTTTTAATTTCTTACTTAATATTTTAAAAATATTAGATAATATTTATCTTATAAAAAATTATTTTATTATTAATTTTTTTTCCTAATGATTATTCCTTTTCATAAAAATGGATGTATATATTAAATTATCAACAAAACAAAGTATTTTTATTAGTTAAAAAATTATCTTTTAAAAATAATCATATTTTATATTATTTGATGTGAAGTGTAATCATAGGATAAAATTAAAATTTTTAATAAATTAAATTTAAATATTTTTATTAATGTTGATGAACTATGTAATTATTATATATATGTATGTATATATATATATATATATATATATATATATATATATATATATATATATATATATATATATCCCGGAGGTAATGCTATGCAACAACTTTAGTTTCGGTTTTCATACTCACTCACCGCCGGGATGTCGCCGGAGCCCGGAGCACACGCTCCTCTCCTCCCGGGATCCAAGGATGTTCCTCCGGCAACTGTGTCCGGTGCCGTGTTCAATGTCGCCACCAGTATAATCGGCGCCGGAATAATGTCTCTTCCGGCGATTCTCAAGGTCCTCGGCGTGATTCCGGCGTTGGTGCTGATTCTCGTGATTGCGTTTCTTGCCGAACTATCGGTGGAGTTCCTCATGAGGTTCACGCGTGCCGGCCAAACGACGACGTATGCCGGCGTCATGAGAGAAGCCTTTGGTCCCTTGGGAGCTGTGGCAGCTCAAGTCGCTGTTGTAATCACCAATCTCGGGTGTTTAATTATGTACCTAATTATTATTGGTAAGCAAATATTAGTTACTTGGATTGATTATGAACTTAATTTTTGTTACTTGGACTAATTATGAGCTTATGCTAATTATTTAATGTGTTGTGTCATGTGTGTTATTTGATGCAATGAACAGCGGATGTTTTTTCTGGGAATCAACGTGAAGGGGAAGTACACTTGGGTATTTTGCAACAGTGGTTTGGGGTTCACTGGTGGAATTCACGGGAATTTGCTCTGTTCGTTGTCTTGTTCTTAATTTTGCTTCCTTTGGTATTGTACCGTCGCGTTGGTCAGTGCCCACTACATTTATGTTTGATATTCCGTATTTGGGTTTTGTCTTTAATTTGATCCTATTCCAGGGAAATTAATGTTTAGATGGTGGTTATGGTAGTCAAAAATTTTATTATGATGACATCGGCAAATTAAATCCTTTATGTTAGGATATCATGTATACGAGTTATTATCCACTTAGATGTCCGGTTGACAATCATGATTTTGTACTTGTAAAAAACGTTTCGGTGGGTTGAGAGGAGAGGGTGTTTATAAGCCTCCACTCCTAAGTGATTTGGAACTCTAAGCTACTGGATCACTTAATATTTAGTTATTTGCCTTACAATTTTGGTTAGATGCAGTTACTTAAGTGTTTCTACTTTCTAGTCTTGTTCTATAATCAGAATTGAAGTTTCACTTGGATCATTTGCAAAATAAAAGTTTGTATTAAAGATCAAGATAGGTTACTTGATGAAACTTCATTTCTGATGAGAACAGCATGTTATAAGTTTTGTCTTTTTGGTTATTGATATGAGATGAGCATAGTCAGGACTAACATATTTATTTTGTTGTGCCGTGCCATGCTATGCTATTGTTTGCCGTTTTTTAGAGTCCTTGAAATTCAGTTCTGCAGTATCAACTCTTCTTGCTGTGGCATTTGTTACAATATGTACCGTGTTGGCAATAGTGGCTATTGTAGAAGGAAGAACACAATCCCCTAGACTGGTTCCTCGTTTGGACCAACATACCTCTTTCTTTGATCTGTTTACTGCAGTTCCAGTCATAGTAACAGCCTACACATTTCATTTCAATGGTACCTAATTACTTACCTTCCATTTTGTTACAATATTACACCTCCTTTGAACTTTAAAGAACCTATAGATTTTTTATTGCTGATAATTGTTTTAATTTACTTGCAGTACATCCAATTGGGTTTGAGCTTGCCAAGCCATCAGAAATGGCAACAGCAGTTCGAATAGCATTGCTGCTTTGTGGTGTCATTTACTTTTCAATAGGCCTATCTGGGTACCTCTTGTTTGGGGATTCAACACAGTCTGACATTCTGGTCAATTTTGACCAGAATGCTGGTTCTGCACTTGGTTCATTGCTCAATGTTTTAGTCCGTTTAAGCTATGCTTTTCATGTTATGTTGACTTTCCCTCTCCTGAATTTCTCCTTGAGAACCAACGTAGATGAGTTCTTCTTCCCCAAGAAGCCTCTACTTGCCACAGATAGCAAGAGATTTGTGAGCCTCACTCTAGTGCTGCTTGTCTTAAGCTACATTGCTGCTATTGTAGTCCCAGATATTTGGTACATATTTCAGTTCATGGGATCAACATCTGCTGTGTGCCTTGCCTTTATCTTCCCCGGTGCTATTGTTCTAAGGTAATTAATCTATATATATCTCTCATATTCTTAGTCCCTTTCACTTCATTTAAACAGTTACAATTGTCAAATAGATAAAGAGAAATGTTAGTAACACCCTGAAATTTATTGAAAATATCAATTTTAGTGGGTCACATTTTTTGTTTGTTTAATTTATTTTTCTAATTTTCATTTTTTCATAAAATGACAGGGATTCTTACGGTATATCAACAAGAAGGGACAAAATTATTGCACTGTTTATGGTTATACTAGCTGCGATAACAAGTGTGATTGCTATCTCCACCAACATATACAAAGCCTTTCAGTAGCACCTCGTAAATTTGTGTTTTCTTTTTCCTTCTCTATTTTTCCCCTTATATAAAAATTTTGATCAAGGGAGAGAGAGAGACGCATTTGATTGTTGAGGCACTTGGGTTTATACATTTGGATGCCATTATTGTTTGTTGTAAAATTCGTATATCTAGAACGGAGCAGCTATGTAAAATATAAAATACCAAGTATGCATACAAAATGTGAAATTGAGATCCAAATTTAGGGTTGAAAGGGCATGCATTTAAAATGAGATCCAAATTTAATGTTGAAAGGTGACAAAGTTTGGCCACCATTATTATTTATTATTCTAGAATCCCAAGCGCAAATACACCGCGTGTTAACATATTGGTAGGTGGTAACCATTATTGAGAACAGATCCTGTAGCCATACATGTATTTACTTATTGTATGTCTTGTCATTTGGTACATCAATTCTTTTAACAATTTATTATACCCTGTCATTTTCCGCAAGAAAATGAGGCTTAAATGCTCAATTACATGTGATCGGTTCTTGTTTGGCCACGGACTATGTCCCCTAGTTATCTAAATGTGGCGAGCTGTTTGTGTATACTAATGGTGTCCCCTATGCCTACGTGTTTAAAAAAGATAGGGTGTATACAAAATTTTTAAAAAAATCTTTATTTTTTGACAAAATTTAAAAATCTTTATTTGAAAATAGTGTTCTGATAAGTTAATATATTATTAATTGTTTGATAAATTGAAAGATATAAAAGACTGAAATTGAAACAGAAAAATATTTAAGAGAAAAATGTTTTATTTGAAAGACATGATGGTTAAAAAATATTTTACAAATCCGCCACGATGGATCTAGTGGTGGAGGATTAAGTAGTATGTACAAAGTTATAAGTTTTAACTTTGTAGCTATAGTTTTAAAAATAATAATAATAATAATAATTCAAATCGAAGTGTGAGGTATATCAAATATAGGTACTAATAAGAACCAAAGACATGTCCAAATTTCGTGAAAAATATAAACTTTAAACTAAGTTTGCTTAGCGCGGTTGCAAGCTCAGACGGGGGCATATCATCTTCACTAGGGATGCTTTGATTTTGCAATGCTTGCAAGATTAGAAGTCAAAACAGGGGAATAAATCGTATTACAAGATAAAGAATGAATTTTATATTGTTTGGCTAAGAGTTGTTTAAAGCATTTGTCACAGTTTTAAAATTTATTATTTCCCTAGTATATACCTAGATTATTTCTGTGGGCAGTCAAAAACCGAAGCCGAGAGCCCGAGACCTTGAATTGATAAAATATAATTGTATTATGTTTTATTGTTTGAATTGATAAAATGAAAATGAAATAGAATGAAAACTAGTGGAACCTATTCCATTATTTACCTTTATTTTTTTCCCCTCAATTTAAAAATAAGAAAAAAGGATTGAGAATTTTATTGCATTTCATCATAATAGGTTTATACAATGCAATTAGTTATTTTATTCTATTATGTTCAAGTCCTTTATGGCATTTTTAACAGTATAACCTTGCCCAGGAGGGAGATCAATATTATATGTAATCATTTACGGTGAGTATTACAAGCAACGCAACAATGAAAGCATAATCCACCCCTGCATTCATTTTGACCTTAAAACTTTCTGTCCAATTGCTGAAGTTGCTCCTTGGATATACACCAATTACCTGCAAATATTTTGCAATTTAATTTCGATAGTTTGTAGTGTAAAAAGCCCTTTTTAGGGGAAAATCAGTGTTTCCCCCCTTTATATATGATCTAGGTTTAGTCATGTATTTAGAGTCAATTTAATTTTTTTTTAATATGCATGCATTTATATAGGAGAAGAAAATAAAATAAATTAATTTTCTAAAAAAAATAAAATTATTTTATTCATCTCAACTTATTAAAATTTTAAATGATAGTATTTTTAAAAAAATGAGGTACATAAATTGAATGACTTATATTTCTATAAATACTTGTTGAAAAATGAATTTAATTTGGGTAATTTTTATTTTTACATTTTTGGGATTATATAAGTACCAGAACCAAAAAGATATATACTCCTAATACTACTCGCATTGGCATGGTGCTAATGACATGCTCATCATATCAATTTTATTGATTTGCAACCAAATGCAAAGGTGTATGTAGTATTCTTAAGCAAAACCTTAAGCCAGTTGTTGACATTTACCTTAAAAATGTTATGCAAATTAAGCTCAAGATTAAAATCTGCTCAATTAATAATTCTATAACCACATACCTCTGCAATCATGGTGTCTCCTTTGTAAACTTTGCAGGACTTGTCACTGTGGCTCCCAACAAGTTGAAAGCTGCTGATATCTTCATTGATGTTGGTGGCCATGAACACATCAAGCCGCGGTTTCATGTCAAGAGGGTGGGATCGTTGAACCCCAAAAATCAGATCCTTCTCCTCCGAGCTTTTGCCTCTATGAACCATCCACCGATGCCGCAGTGTTATCAGCTTAACCTTCAATGTGTCATCACACTGTCAATTTCTTATTCTAGTGTATGTATATTAATTTTATATATCACTTAAAAATTTAAACCAATAGCTGACAACTATACACAACATAAAATTTCACAAAAACTGATTAGTAACATTTATTTACAAAAAAAAATAGTAATATTTTTTCTCTTAATAGTAACTATACACAACATAAAGATCACATGTATAATAGTAACTATGCATTAATTGCTAGGCAATAGGTTTTGTAACATGTTCACTTAAACAGAATTATGAAGGAATATTGGTGCTTTTATTTGCTTCATGTATATAGATATTGATACTTTCGCTTAATTCTTAATTTAGAAGCAGAATTTTCATACATGCATGTATCGGTTCCTATATATTTTAAAAATACGTATTGTATCTATGCATTATATATAGAGGCTAGGAGAAGAGTTTATATACTTTCTCACGCATTGTAAGTATAGGGGAACCGGCAGCATCACGCATGACCCTCTTCTTGCGCACGTCAAGGCTTGAGCCATCAACTTGAAGCAAGAGATCACCGTTAACATCTAACACCTCGTATCGTTGGTTTAAGAAGAATCCACGGTAATTCTTCTTCACAGTTATTTCTGTTGGGTAAGTCACACAGAAGCTATCCTCTACAACACTGATCATGGGGAACCCATGTGCCACTTCCATTGGCAATTCTGGAGCACTGGCCTCCATTAAAAAAATAATGCCTCAAAGAATTAACTTCAGAAATAAGAGTTTATGGAAAGAAGCTTAATTAATTTTGCTTGGGATTTTGTTGTTTGTAAGTGCAGAAAACGTACGCTTTATATATGAGAACTGAAGTGGTTCTTTCACGTTTTGGTCTCCTTGAATTATCAGAACATGTAGAAAAGCAAGATAGGGACCATTCTTTTTACATAATTAATTTCATCAAGTGCTTGTTATTTATTACCAAATCAAAGAACTTGTGTTCTTTTTGTTGATTTCTATTAGGAAGCCTGCTTATTCTTTGTTAATTTCAGAAGTTCAAAATGACTACTTTTCGTATTTCTTAGTCAGCTCTTTGACCTGAAGATAGATATATAAAGAGTAAAATAAAATTTCTAGAAAAATTATTTTTTGAAATCTTTATTCAAACACGTAATTTGCTGAAAACTTTTTGTAGAAATTCTTTGCCTCCGAATTTGATTGTAGAATAAGAATGAATAATGGAGAGAGAGAGAAAAAAAGCACCACTTTATTACCTTTGTACGTTTTAGACTTTTAGAGATAATGAATGTATATAAATATGGTTTTTTTATAGATATAAATATGGGGTTAAAACTTGAGATTTAATGTAATATATAAAATGAGAAATGATACATAAATAATTCTTTAATTTTAAATATCCTACCAATATTTTTTATTTCTTTTTTTGTCATCTCATAAATCCTATCATATTTATGTATTTTTTTAACTTATTTTATCTCTCGTGTTAATAAATTAAAAAGTGTCTATTAAACATTTTTCATATAAAATCATTCAATGAAGAAAGTCAACAAGAAGTTATACTATTCGTAAATATGTATATTTTTCAAGCAATCGGATGAATGTTCTAAGTAAGGATGTTGGTCTGAGTCATATCTTAACTAAAAACGTAAGCTATTTGCAACTTCCTTTATGATAACCATAGTACTTAATTTGTTAAAGAATGATGATGAATGAGTACAACGGAGCACTTTTTCCCTGTGCTTTTTAATCCTTATCTTCACCTCAAGATCTAGCCCTGTCAAATTAGATAAGTTCAATCACACCAATAAGAAGGAAAAGTTGCCAAGCCATTCTGTTGAAAATTTCAATGGCCATGCTTCAGTGCAACTGTTTCTCGAATTCAAAGACAACGGTTTTCAGCAACGACACGGTAGATGTAGAGGTACGAGGTTACGTACATAATACAGAGGAGAACCATGTTGCCGGGCTCTACTAAATGGGCCTCAGAATAAGCCCATCATAAAATGATTGACTGGCCCGATTGGGCCTTCTTCAGAATAGACATAAGACGTCCCTGTTCACTTCGACTATAAAGTGCCACTCGAGTTACATTAGTAGCCTAATTATCATAAGAAAATAATGGCTAAAATGTGTTTTTGGTAAAAAAAAATTAAAAATGTTAGGATTTCATTATTACAAAAATTTTAGTATGTCTTCCTAAAATTAAACTAACATGTATCACATTTTGATTCAGAATTAGGTTATATATCTAAATCTATATCTTATAATTTGTGATGATTTTTTTTTAATTTGAGACCATTGGAGTTTTTCCTATTAAAAACTGTAACAAATGTAAATGAAATGTATAATCTATTTTTTCATATATAATGTGAATATCATTCTATGAAGAATTTGTAATCGATAACTTGTATATACATATATAAGTAGTGTTATTTGAACTTTGATGTGTCTCATAATCCTAATAAGTCTTTATCCCTCAACTCACCTATTATATGTTATTATTATTATAGACTAGATCTATTATCTTTTTTTATATTTTTATTATACCAGATATAATTAGTATTATCTATTCCATGCAATGCATAATGCCGGGGTGTACTATTACTATAGTATATGTACTGAATCTATTGTAACCTCACAGTCACCTGACACACCCTATAGACTCATGGTTTTCAAATTTGGAAAGATGTCCTTTTCAATATATATTTTTTTATCCTCGTCTCTTTAAATGGTTGAGTTGTGACTGTTCTTCTTCCCAGTGCCCCATGACTTGAACCCTTGTTCCTGTGGGGGCTGACTGCATCAATAACTACCAAATCACAGATATGAAAAACACAAATAATGCAACAATTTCTGCCACTTCAAATACTATATCCGCAAATTCACAAATAGACACAAACAGTTGAAGATATAAAAATAATATATATATACTGCTGAAATGTCTCTCTTCGAAAAGACCTGATAAGCACAAGTGTTTCTCGCTCTCTGCCATTTTGAGGCTTTTCATTGTTTGCTGCGGTGGATTTTGCAGCCTTGTGAAGAAGAAGCTCTCGAGTTCGGACAAACGACACCTCACAAGTCACAACACTGTATATCTTGCTTAATCATTCATGTCTTATTTTTACATTTTACTACTATTAATGTTTTTTATCAAGCCATTTTTTTTTGGTTATTCAATCACATTCCTCTTTACATATGGCAGAAGTACCCTCATACTTCAAATAATAAATCTTTGTCGTATGAAAAAAAAAAAAACTGTGTACCGTAAATTTATTTCATCTCTGTTCGCATGTTTTTCCACTCTCCAAATTCCAAAACAAGGTGGAAGAGTTAATTTTTCTTTTTTGGTAATGGATAGAAGTCCAACCTTTGAGGGTCAAAAGACCCACCAGATTCACTACTAAAAAAATTACTTTGAAAAATGAATTCGGATTATTTGATTTTTTTACAATTTAATGTTTTTTTTTCTTTTATCAAATCCCTTTTTCAATTTTTTTCCTCATGTTAGTTAAGGTAGTGTGCAATAGATATTTTTTAAACATAATAGTGAAGTATATAATATATTTTTTTTTTCTGATTGTTAACCTTAATCAATATATAATTATGTAATATATTATTTTTTTTATCATTTTATGTAGATATATCACATTGTTTTTAATATGAAATTTATAATATTTAACTTTAACCCATTTACATAAATTTTCACAAGTCAAGTGTAAATAATTAATAAATTTATATATAGATATCATCATCTCAACCCTCTTCAAAAATGCGATTTAACATTTTAGTTTTATTAATCATTATCTTAAGGCCGTAATAGTTAAGAAATTAATATATATATATATATAATTTTTCATTAAAATTATATATATATATATATTTTTCATTAAAATTACGATAAAGTATGTTGATACTATTAAATATTATATTTTTTAATGAATACATTTTATGTTAATTTTTAAGGAGAATACTTAACAAAATCGAATTAATTATATCATTATATGTTCGCGAAGGTGCCTATTTCCTATGTTATTGGAGAAAAGCAACCAATTGATATATAAAATCTTTCCAAACATAAAGGCAGTAATAACTTGGAACATAGAAGAGCTTTTGACAGCCATTATAACAGCAGCAATGTGAAAATCTGATACTAGGATGCTATCAACTTTTCAAAGACCCTCATGCATTAGAATTTGCAGATAAAGAGGATAATAATAAGAAGAATGAAAGGTATAGATCGCGTGCCGCACGTTAATTATTCGGGCTGCCTGCCGTCTCAAATAAAATTTCGACTATTTTTTTTTTTTTTTTTTCTTTTTTTTTTC